>NW_012267366.1:6474329-6507206 GCF_000151885.1 Dipodomys ordii | reverse complement strand
AAGTGGCACTGTGGCTCAAGTGGTAGAGCGCTAGCCTTGAGCTGAAGAGCTGAGGGACAGCGCCCAGGCCCAGAGTTCAGGCCCCACGACCGGACCCCCAAAAAAAAAAAAAGCACAGCACCTTACTAATAACAATAAAATTACATTTTTTATAAACCACAGGAGTTTGGGGGTAAACCTGCTGCCTGCACAATTACCTCGAAAACAATGACTAGATGAACACGTAGGCTCACACCTATAATCCCAGCTATTCAAGTAGCGGAGATCAGGAGAACAGTTAATTTGGGACTAGCTTGGGCAAAAAATTAGCAAGGTCCTGTCTCAATTAATAAGCATCAGCAGTGTGTGGTGGCACATCTGGCTTCCCAGCTTCCCAGCTTCCCAGCTATGTAGGAGGATTGCTGTTCAAAAGGCCAGCCCCTGGCAAAACAGGAAACCCTACCTAAAAAATACATAAAGCAAAAATGGCTGGGTATGTGGCTCAAATGGTAGAGCACTGCCTAACAATCATAAAGTCCTGTGTTCAAACCCCAATATCATCCCCCCAAAAATCAAACAAGTGCTAATTGATTTTGTCAGCTTGATTGGGCTAAGGAATGCCCAGATAGCTGATAAAATACTTGGACATATGTCTGTGGGAGTGTTTCCAGAAGAGATTAGCATTTGAATCAGTAGATCAGTAGACTGAGTGAAGAAGATCCACCCTCACTGATATGGATGTGCACCAACCAATCTGTTGAGGATCCAAATAGAACAAAAAGGCAGAGGAAAGTTGAACTCATGGTCCCTCTTTCCCTGAGCTGGGACATTCACCAGTGGTTTCTGACTAAATTACACCACCACATTTACTGGTTCTCTAGCTTGCAGATGGTATATCACAGGAATTCTCAGCCTGCAGAATTGTCTGAGCCAATTCCTATAATAAATTTCCTCATATATCTATAAATATTCTGTTTCGCTGGAGAGCCTTGACTAATATACTTGGGTCTTGATAAATTCTTGACTGACTTTACAGATAAAATGCTAATATTGCTTCCAAAATGTTTTAAAATGAAAAAGTACAATGTTTATTTTATTCATTAGCCAGCTTTTTACTATTAGAGGACAAAGTGATTGCTTTTGTAGTTCAAAATACAGATTTTTATTATATTCCCAAGCCAAGGAAAAGATGTAATCTGAAGTACATTAAATAAAAATAGGCAGCACAGAGCATAATCTTTATAGTTCGTTCCTCCAGCAACTTCTCCACTAAATTCTCGAACATTTCATTTCAATGTAATGAAAAAATATCAAGCCCACCTGGTTTTATATATTTTTAAATATATAACAAGCTAGATTGAAAAAGAAAGAAAACTGTTCATATTTTTAAACAGGAGTAGTAATACATTAAATCTTTTACCAATGACTACAACTTAGTTTGAAATGTAGTTTAAAAGATTGATTGATTGATAGATACAGAATTAGATAAATGAATAGATGTATTATGGAGTAAATTGAATAGAATGTCAATTGTAGAATCTGGGTGACAGATACTTGGGTGTCTACTACGTAGTTCTTTCCACTTTTAGCATTTTGAAATTTTTGATAATTTGCCATGATAATCCCAAAGTAGACATCATTTATTATTTCCCACAACTGTTAGATCTTACTTGGAATCTATCTATATCTACCTATCTACCACCTGTACTTTAGAACTTTCCAAAAATGGACTTAAAGATGCCTCCAGACAGTATATGTACATATAGTTTGTTTTCTCATTTATTCTATTTATTATACTCAGATCAGACTTAGAATTATGAGGAAAAAAGAAAATCACCAGGACATAATCTCTTTACAGAAGGATGCAGTACATATAACATAACTTTAGTACATATAACGACAATCTTCCATACCACATAACATTTCAAAGAATGTTAGCTTCAGGGTTGGGGGTATAGCTCAGTAGCAGAGTAACTGTCTTACACGTAGAATGTCCTGGATTCATTCTCCAGCACTGAAAAATTAAATAAATAAATAAAGGTTAGGCTCTGAAATGTTGTGATTATTGAATTTGGAGGAAGCTGCTGAAAAAAATGTCAAGACAAATAGAAAAACATTCTTTAAAATTGGTCAACTGGGGCTAGAAGAAAGATTATCAATAATCTCAATGGAAGATTGTACTCCCCCCCAAAATAAAACAATGGCCAGAATAATACCTCTCATCTCTTTTTTTTTCTTTCCCCTTTTCCCCCTTCCCTCGTACTGGGGTTTGAACTCATTGTCTCCCAATTGCTAGTAGGCAGGCACCCTAAAACTTGCCTTAGTTCTTTTTGTTTTGCTTAGATTGTTTTTCAGGCAGGGTCTCATAATTTTTTACTTGGCTCAGATGAAAATCCTCCTACCTACCACCTCTCATGTAGCTGGGACCACTTTTTGGGCCATCAGCTTATTGACAGAGATGAGATCTTGCTAAGGTTTTGCCTGGGCTGGCCTTTAACTGCAATCCTCCTGATCACTCTCTCTGTAGTAGTTGGGATTACAGATGTGAGCCACCTTGCTTGACCCACTTGTCCTTTTTAAAAAGATTTAACACCACCAATAAGACTTAACTTCCAAGCTGGGTGCCAGTGGCTCATGCCTGTAATCCTAGCTACTCAGGAGGCTGAGATCAAGGATCACGGTTCAAAGCCAGCCTGGGCAGGAAAGTCCGTGAGACTCTTTGTCTCCAAAAAACCACCAGAAAACTGGAAGTGGAACTGTGGCTCAAGCGGTAGAGTGCTAGCCTTGAGCTGAAGAGCTGAGGGACCGCACCCAGGCCCAGAATTCAAGCCCCAGGACTGACCTGCCCCCCAAAAAACAACTTCCATCAAGATATAGTGTTTATGTTCCCTCCCTTTGAATCTGGGTGGGATTGTGCCTGTGATGAAAGTGACATTTCGTGACATCTAGGGCTTAATTACAAAAAAAAAAAAGCATAGGTTCCACCTGTTTCTCCTGAGATGCTCACTGTTTTACCCTCACTTTGTTGCAAGCTACCTTATAAAGTGGAAATAATATCCAATCCTAAATTCCAAGACATGTAAGTGATGTGGCACCAAGCCCTGATTGAACTGTAGGCTTTCAATCAAAGGAACTAACTGGAATCCACTGAAATCTAGGGATGGTTTGTTATACCATGACATAGCTTATGCAATGATCAAGACAAAAACCATGTGGATTTGCACACATTGGCTTCCAAATGTAAGCGAGCAACCATATCACTGATTTAGTAGGTGAGGTTTGAAAAACAATTGACGTCTATCAAGAATCCAACTATTCCACTCAAGCTAGTTCTGTTAGTCTATCACATATAAAACCTTTGGTATTTTTCCCCACAAGAATTGCTAACAAATGGCCAGGTTGACTTGGGTTCATCCACTCAAGGAAGAATAATTAGCACCTATTATATGGAAAACACTGTACTTCTCACAGTGGAGACATACAAAAGGAACAGCCAATCATCATAAGCTATATTTTCCTGATTATTTCTCCTCCAAACTGCTCATAAACAGAGACATAATCAAAATGTAATCACGAAAAAATTAAGGGAAGAAAAATCTATTGCTTTACTGATTCATAAACAGGGCAATCAGCTTGTGAAAACATTTTTCATAGACTAACTAAATAAAAACAAAGTTTATTTTTCTTTTTTCTTGTTGGCAGTACTTGGGAATTAAACTCAGGACCTCTCATTACCAGGTAGGCCAGGCAGGTGCTTTAGTACCTGAGCCACCTCTCCAATTCCTTTTTTTTTTTTTTACTGATGGCTTTTGAGGTAGAGGCTCACTTTATCCCCCTGGGTACTGGGCTACAATCCTTCCATTTGTGTTCCCTGTATCTTTGGGAACAAGAGGTGCACACCCCTGTACCCAACTATTGTGCTTCCCCATGGTTGGGATTATAGTTGCATAGAAATGATGGAGTGACATAAAATCTCTCACATTTCTTTTTGCCCATGGTCTTAAACCTTCATCATCCTATCTCTACTTCCCCAAGTAGCTGGGATTATAGGCCACACCAAGCTAAACGTTTATTTTCTTATTAATGAACTCCATTGCTATAAACTATGTAATTTAAAGACTTTGTAGATAGGAGAGTTCAATCCCTTAAACAAAAAGACTTATTTCCAAACAAAGAGTATCTATTGAGAAATGCAATTAAACAGCCTCAATATCTCGGGCTTTTGTGGAAACTTTATCTATAAATGCATTTACACCATGAAAGCTCCAGGCATCTGTGGCTAGTAGGTGGGAAGGAAGCAGGTGGGCCATCACCATGTGTGGCTGGAGAGCCAAGATGGAATTGGGGAGAATCCCAGGTTCCATAATCTCCTGGTCCATCCCTGACCATTTACTATATTGCATACCTCTGCTACTATTAGAGAAGGGACACTTATTTACTTCCCTTAGGGACTAGAAGGATAGGAGGGTCCATGAAGAGAGAGCTCTTGGGCATTCCAAGTCAGAATCTTTAGTGCATTTTCCCACAGGAGCACTACTGTCATAAACTGCCTGGGCTTGGTGACATTACCCTTAGACCAAGAAATTGGTCACATTCTCTTTGCCATAAAGTGTCATTTGAAATATAAGCTTCTGAGAGCAGAGGAAACAGATCAAGTGGTACAGCATCTGCCTAGCAAGTCTGAGGACCTGAATTCAAATTCCAGTAGTAGCAAAACAATCACATAAATAAATAACTAACAGCTAGCTTGGAACAGTACCTGCTTTTCCTCCTCCACCGTCTTCTCCTTCACTTCCTCCTCCACCTCTTTGTCCTTTTCCCTTCCTTTTCTCCCTCCTCCTCCTCCTCCTCCTCCTCCTCCTCGATTTTGAACTTTTGACTTCTAGAACTGGGAGAAAATAAATTTTTGTTGTGCAAGCCACTTAGTCTGTCACATTTTTTATAGCAACCCTAGCAGAATAATATTTAAGGACTGGGCTGGGAATGTGGCTCCGTGGTAGAGCGCTTGCCTTGCATCCCTGAGGCCCTGGGTCCGATTCCTCAGCACCACATAAACAGAAAAAAAAGCCGAAAGTGGCTCTGTGACTCAAGTGGTAGAGCGCTAGCCTTGAGCTGAAGCACTGAGGGACAGCGCCCAGGCCCAGAGTTCAGCCCCACGACCAGACCCCCCCAAAAAAAATATTTAAGGACTTAGGGCAACAAGTTGGTGTAGACACCCTCTCTTTTTTTTGGGGGGGTCTGGTCGTGGGCCCTGAACTCTGGGCCTGGGCACTGTCCCTCAGCTCTTCAGCTCAAGGCTAGCGCTCTGCCACTTGAGACATAGTGCCACTTCCGGCTTTTTTCTTTTTGCTTATATGGTGCTGAGGAATCGAACCCAGGGCCTCAGGCATGCAAGGCAAGCGCTCTACAACTGAGCCAACTTCCCAGCCCCATAGACACCCTCTCTTAAAGACTGCATGTTGTTATCAACACAATGGTTTTATTTAGGATATATATGTATATATATATGTATATATATACATATATATATACATATATATAAATATAGTAGCTCTCGCAAAAATTGAGAGCTGAAGAGGTTATTTGTTCTGCCATCCTCAATCTCTTCTTTCCATGACTAAATCCATATAAACCCCATCTTTATTACTTGGAGCTATGTATTTGTTCACTTTGTGACCTCATTTTTTCATTATTTTTCAACTCTGAAGCCTGCTCTAACATAAAAGCGATCAAATCTGCCTCCTAACCCCTTTTGCCTCAGCCAGTTATCTTTATTTTTTTCCAGTCCTAAGGCTTGAACTCAGGGCCTGCACACTGTCCCTGAGCTGCTTTTACTCAAGGCTAGCACTCAACCACTGAAGCCACAGCACCACTTCTGGCTTTTTCTGTGTATGTGGTACTGAGAAAAAGAACCCAGGGCTTCATGCATGCTAAGCAAACACTCCACCACTAAGCCACATTCCCAGCCAGCCAGCTGTCTTTGAAGACTGTCCAAAATACACTTTAAGGTCCCTCTTGTGTCCTTTCCATCAAAGAAACACTCTTATAGGAGAGTCATTTCCCTGTAAGACACTAGTAGTCGATACGTTCAAGTAAGAAAGATGTATACATCTGCTGAAGATGCTGCAACAAGGTACCACCCACTGAGTACCCTAAGCAACAGAATGTATTGTCTTGAAGTCTGAAGGCCAGAAATCTGGCATCAAGGTGAGGGCAGAATGGGTTCCTTCTAAGGGCAGTGAGGGAGAATCTGTTCCATGCTTGTTTCCTGGCTTCTGGTGTTTTGTTGGCAATCTGGTATTTCTTGGCATGTAGATACATCAATCCCATTTCTGCCTTCATCTTGACATGCTGTTCTCCCTGAGTTCTATCTGTGTCCAAATTTCTCCTTTTTGAAAAGACATTAATCATATTGGAAAAGGCAGTCTGTCCTACTCCATTATGACTTCATAATGGGCTTCATCCTAACTAATACATCTGCAATGACCCTCTATCCAAATGAAGTCATATACTCAGGGGCTGAGGGTTAAGACTTCAACATACGTATTTCTAGCAGCATCATTCAATCCATAATGCCCACTTTATGCAAAAAATACGCATGAAGAGGGGGAAGAGACTAAAAGGCATACTATGTCCAGCAGAAGAGATCCAACTGAACTCCAGGTCCTTCTTGCTGCTGAGTAGTACTATAGTGGACTGAGGCCTGAGACTCCTGGCATGGCTTTCTCCTCTTCTCCTCTTTTGCTCAGCCTGTTCCACTTCTTCTGTCCCTCATGCTATCCTACAGGGGCTGATCTGTCTCAACTTTCTTGTGGGCCAGTACTACATTCTAGATCTAATTCTTTTTTTTTCTTTTGCCAGTCCTGGGGCTTGAACTGAGGGCCTGGGCACGTCCCAGAGCTTCTTTTTGTTCAAGGCTAGCACTCTACCACTTAGAGCCACAGCACCACTTCTGGATTTTTCTGTTTATGTGGCATTGAGGAGGCAAGTACTCTACCACTAAGCCACATTCCCAGCCCTCTAGATGTGATTCTTTGCTCTCTTCTATCTCCATTTCCTGGTCTTAGACAAAGCCTGCATCTTCCAGGACTCCAAGTCTCCAGGTCTCCAAATTCTCCCATAATCATACATGAGAATGGGTCATTAGAAAATAAGCATCTCATTCTTGAGTTACTGCTCAGGAGTTTAGGCTCCCCAATGGGTATTTGGCAGGACTAAAGTGAAAGGTTAGGATGGGGAACATGGGAATTGGGAAGCAAAGCAGGTTTTTGTTTTGTTTGTTTTGGGGTTTGGGGGAGTATCAGGATTTCCAGTCAGGGCTTTATGCTTGCTAGGCAAGCATTCTACCACTTCAGTTATACCACCAGTGCTTTTTGCTCCCGTTACTTCTGAGATAGGGTCTCATTTTCCCCCACACTTGGCAAGTCTGGTTCATGATCCTCCTATTCACTCTTTCAAGGGTGGCTGGGATGAGAGGCATGCACTATCATGCCCAGTTCCTTCTGCTGAAATGGAATCTCATGTGCCTTATTTTTCCTGAGCTGGCTTTGAATGTGGAGATGACAAGTGCATGCCACCATAGCCAAGTCTTGGTTGAGATAGGGATCTTGTGAATTTTTTGCCTGGATTGGCCTTGAACTGTGATCCTTCTATCTTCACTTCCTAGAATTATAGGTGTAAGACATAAGCACCTGACCCAAACAATTTTTAAGTGACTTTTTAACTGATTATGGTATAAGTTTTGATACACCAGAGGGATGGACCTAGTTTATTTTATTTTTTAAAATTCAGTACTGGAGAAGAAATACAGGGTTTCATACATGTTATGGAAGTGCTCTACCACTGAGCTAATCCTTAGCCCTAGCTCAACTTAGTTGCTATCATGTAGTATGAGGACTTGAATTCCTTTGTTTTGAGCACCATAACAAATTGCTTACACTTCCATTCAATGGATATATCATATTGTTTTTTAAATTATTAAACCTTTTATTGCATATGTACCATACTAATGTATATACATTTATCAGTTCATGCATGAAAATTGCAAGGGCTCAGTGAAGGAAGAGTAATGATATATTTGGTATGATGACTTTCTCAGCTAATTGCTGTTTAAGAAGATTTTTTTATTGCTTAAAAAGAAGTAAAAATACATTTTAATAAAGGAAAGGCAAATTCCTTCCTTGGTACTCATGATTTTAATCCTTCTTGACACTTCATCCCTTATCAGCCCTGCAAGGTTCTATTCATTCCCAGCATTTTTTTCCCCAACACAGGAGCATGATACTCTCAGATTGATTGCTCATAGCTGGTGCTCTACCACTTGAGGCGCTCCAGCCTTTTGCTGATTAATTGGAGATGGAGTCTCATAGCCTTTTCTTCCTAGGGTGTATTTGAACATCTACCCTCCAAGTCTCAGTCTCCTGAGTAGCTAGGATTACAGGTGTGCACCATTGGTGCCTAGCATCTTTCCAGTTTTAGTACCTACATCAACTCTTGTCCTCTTCTTTTCAACTACACAAGAGTGTTCACTGTTTTGGAAACTACTTTAACTCTTTTCGTTAGCATTCTACTTTCTCTCTGTTCCCTTTTAAAAATTTGTCATTTTCATTATCTTTCAATAGCTGTACAAAGGGGTTTTATTTCAACATGTCAAGTTATGAGTACAATAAATCTTGATCAATGCTGTCTCTTCTATCATTCTCCTCTCCCCCATCTATCCCAATCCCTCCCATTTCCTCAATCTCTGTTCTTTACTGCTCGCTTCTTGAACATATGATTAATATACACCTAATTTTCTACTAAAAACATCGTGGTGCAAGCCAGATGCGAGTAGCTCATGCCTGTAATCCTAGCTACTCCAGGGACAGAGACCTGAGGATCATGGTTCAAAGCTAGCCTGGGCAGGAAAGTCCATGAGAGTCTATTTCCAATTAAACACCAAGAATCTAGAAGTGGAGCTGTGTCTCAAGTAGTAGATCACGAGCCTTGAGCAATAAACTCAGGACAGACCCTGAGTTCAAGCCCTTGTACTGGCATTAAGAAAATCATAGTACAGATAGAATAAATATATGAAGGCAACAGAATAAATACATGAAGGCAAAAATACATTATATGTATGTGTGCAAATACCAAGTGACATTCATTTGTACAATTATTATATGCTAATAAAAATAAGAAATAAAATTATGTATCATGCTAACTACAAAAAAAGAAAGAAAAAGAGAACATGGTGGCAAAGCAAGAGTCACTGTAGAGTCCAGTTCTGCACAATCAGACTCAACTCAATAAATATGAACTGCACTCATCACTATACTACACCACTGGAATACAAATAGAATCAAATGTAGCAGGTTCAGTGACTGGCTCAAAGTCACAGATAGTAAACAAGTAAGGAGGCTTAGCCTCAATTATTTCATGCAGCTATCCAGGTGCCTCTTGCTGAGGGGAGGGACTTGTCTACCCAGTGCTGAAAAGCCTAGAGGTGAGACGCCATTCACTGAATGCAGATGCCTAGCTCAAGGTAAGCTAGGAGGGCTCTGCTTCAGAGAAATGCAGATGTCATAGCCTTAGGAAAGGTTTAGGTATAGAGAATGCTCTGTCTGATTCGGCATTCATTTAAGGTCTGGCATCTTGTCTTCATGGTGGGAGAGGGTGACTCCTCCCCGCGCCCCTTTAGGTGATAGCATACCCGGATCCCTGGAGACAGGGGAGGGCACTTAGCTGATAGCTTGCTGGACCTGTCAGTCCAGTGCCTGGGACTAGGAATTTACTGTGATCCTGCCCTGTGCCTGGACCCTATTTAGGCCCATTTGAGGACAGGCACCATTACGCCATGCCACATGTCTCTGTGTTTGCCTCCCTGTCCTGTCTCCTGGCTCCTTTCTGGTCATCATGACGCCCCAATTCAGCTTTCCATCGGAGCTGAATTGCTTTGTTGGTATTGTTTTTGTTCTTTCCTCTCTGGCCTGTTTCCTAACTGTGTTAAGTGTATTTGCGGGCTGCAGGCCTTTGTTACAAGATTCGATTTCCCAAAATGTGGCTTCTCTGATAATTTACCTTATAACGGTAATGGATGGAGCCCACATTGAAACCCAGATATGTAATTCCAGAATGTCCCTTAGCAGAATTATTTAATGACCCATGGAGGGTCAAGAAATGGGCTACGGGTTTGCAGAGAATGACAGTTATTTATTTGGCCATTATAAGATAGATAAGAAATTAGAGGGCTTGGGATAAAAACACAAGCAGAGAACCCAACTCCAGCCTGGGAATGAAAGTCTGTGACACTTATCTCCACAGCCACCAAAAAAACAAAAACTAAAGGGGCTGGGAAGGTGGCTCAGTGGGAGAGTGCTTGCTTTGCATGCATGAGGCCCTGGGTTCAATCCCTCAGCACCACATAAGCAGAAAAAGCCGGAAGTGGCGCTGTGACTCAAGTGGTAGAGCGCTAGCATTGGGCTGAAGAGCTAAGGGATAGTGCCCAGGCCCAGTGCCCATGACTGACAAAAAGAAAAAAGAAAGAAAGAAATGAGATAACTGGCAAAATGGAAGCTTTCTGAGAGAATTTAAGATTGGCAAGGATTCCATCCAGGTCCTAGGCACCTGTGATTAAACAGGGCTAAAAGAAAACTAGAGAAAATTATAAACTCATTAGAACCTGCTTCTCAATGAATTCTGAATGGGCAAGCAATTGCCAAAAGACCACAGAAAGCTGGATCTTTCCTTACGTGGGTCTGCATGGCCTCTTTTGACACAATTCTACCTCTTTTACATGGTTCCTTTTGTGGTCGGTCGTGGGGCTTGAATTCTGGGCCTGGGTGCTGTCCCTCAGCTCTTCAGCTCAAGGCAAGCGCTCTACCACTTGACCCACAGAGCCACTTCCAGTTTTCTATTGGTTTATTGGAGACAAAAGTCTCATGGACTTTCTTGCCTGGGCTGGCTTTGAACCATGATCCTCAGTTATCAGCCTCCTGAGTAGCTAGGATTATAGGCATGAGCCACCAGTGCCCAGCTACATGGTTCCTTAGGTCTCTCTCTCTCTAATCTCCAAGAAAAGGCCTTTAGTGCACCTTTTCCTTTCTTGGTCATTCTTCTCAAAAAGTGTGTAGCATCCCAATCTGAATTGGCACCTTTAATTTGTACCCCAAGACCTCAATTTCAAATCTTCTACTTAACGAACTAATCACTTAGATTCTACTGTAGGCTAGAAATTTATACAAATGAAAAAAATTTAATGCTGGCTTAAATCTGTTGCTGAGACTGACCTCAAAATCCTTTGCTCAAACAATCTTCCTTCTTCAACCTCCTAAGAAACCGAAACTACAGGCATACACCAGTATGTCTGGCTCAAGTGCCCTCCTGATCTTCTCAAAGCTGCTAACCCCTCTTGAGACCACTTAAGGTACCATTTGTATCCCAACCTTTTGATCTCTCTTTTTTTAAAAAAAAAAAAAAAGTTAATTTTTTGGAAGTACTGAGGTTTGAACTCAAAGCATCTTGCTTGTTAGGCGGGTCACCTATCACTTGGGCCAAGAATCCAGCCTTCATACCTTCGTTATTTTTTGTGTTTTTGCCCTAGGCTGTACTCTTCCTACCTATGCCTCTGGCATAGTTAGGATTACAGATATGAATCACTGAGCTTAGCTTATTTGTTGAAGCGGGATTTTGGTAACCTTTTGTCCAGGCTAGCCTGACTAATAGAAGACTAAGAGAAATAAAAGAAGGTTCCCTGGGCTGTGTACAGTGGCTCATGCCTGGAGTTGCCAAGGGAATTTGCCTGGATCATGTCACTACTTAGCTAAGAAAAGTTTATGACTACCCATACTCTACAAAGAAAGATGCAGGCTTCTCCTGGGACTTTGGGGGTATCTGACATGTAAACCAAGACCTGAGCAGCATAAGCCTGATAGGTAGAAGTTCTGGGCTTAATGGAGTCTGTGCTCAAACCAATTCTCTATACTGAGCCCTTCCTGTGGATTTCCACACACTTTGCTGTCATTTAGGATCCCTGATGCACTCTGGATTCACCGTATTCTACAAAATGCTTTTCAACAGATAGGGGCTAATCCTCTTCTACAGCCCCTATGTAAATTCTAGCAAGCTTCCAAGACCTCATTCCATTCCAACTTTTCTTCAAAACTTTCCCAGGATCTCTAGTTCAGAATATTTTCCCTTTCTGAATGTCTCCATAGTACTTTTTATTTATGTCAGGATCAATCATGTAAAGCCATCACTAGATCTCACCCAGCCATGCCAAATCATCTGTTTTCTCTACAACTTTATATCTTTTGTGCCAATCAAGTATTGAGAGATCACACGAAAAAGTTATATTTGACATCTATGTGCACATAAAATTATCAACTTTTTAAGTATTTAAAATATTTCAAACATATAGAAAAGGCATCAATATAACAGAGCCATGATATTCATTCCCAGATTTAACAAAATTTTTAATTTTTTTAATCTTTTTTTTTGGTTGGTTGTGAGGCTTGAACTCTGGGCCTGGGTGCTGTCCCTCAGCTTTTCAGCTCAAGCTGAGAGCTCTACCACTTCAGCCACAGCATCAATTCTGATTTTCTGGTGGTTAATTAGAGATAAGTCTTATGAACTTTGCTGCCCAGGCTGGCTTTGAACCGTGATCCTCAGATCTCAGCCTCCTACGTAGCTAGAATTACAGGTGTGAGCCATCAGCACCTGGCTCAAAACAAATTTTTTTAAAAGGAAGATTTTTTTTAAATAAATGAAGAACATAAAAACATCATAGAAAACAGTTAAATCTTACCCCCTGTTCCTACCCAGGTGTATCCTTGTTCCTCCTTTGTCTTTCTAGAGGCCCTAGGACACCATCAACAGGAGGCTTACTGCTAAAGACTACAACCTCCAGGCTTCTTTGTCCTAGCTTCCAGAAGGGAGATAGTCAGGGAGACCCAATAGGAGATGAGACAGGAGATGAGAGAGCCCTACTCTGCCCTGCTCCTGCAGACTGTAGGGCTGCCAGATCAAATACAGGCTGCCTGGTTATGTTTATGAGCATCCATTGGTTGTACAGGGCAGTTCATTTTGATATGTCCCTACATACATACAATGTACTACCATATCTTGATCAGACCCAGACCTCTTCCACCTCCTTCCCAAACCTATCTTCACAGCTCCATTTTTCCCATTTTCACACATATATATAAGGCATTTTGACCATATTCTTACTCTTTTAATTTTTTTTTTACGGTCATGGAGCTTGAACTCTGGGGCTAGGCACTATCCCTCAGCTCTTCAGCCCAAGGCTAGCACTTTACCACTTGAGCCACAGTACCACTTCCAGCTTTTTTCTGCTTATGTAGTGCTGAGGAATTGAACCCAGGGCCTCATGCATGCAAGGCAAGCACTCTACCGCTGAGCCACCTTCCCAGCCCTCTTTTACCCTTTTTGATTGTCCTCCCCCTCTCAATAGTGACTCCACCTCAGACAAGTTTCACCTTCCTAATACTCATTTTTGTTACAGTGCATGTTAATTGTTCAAAAGGGTTTTTCCTGGCATTTCACAATGTACATAAAATACTTTAATCAGATTGATCTTATATATGAAGGATTGACCCCCTACCCTGTTTTCCCGGGGTGTTCAGATGGCCTGACACAGACAGGACAATCGACCAAAGCCTGGTTATAAGCATTCCATTTGGGACCCAACCAAAAAGCCCCCTGTAGAGGGGACAGGCAGTGAGACCACTCAGTCCGCAGTGAAAATGTAAAAGATTTTATTGAGGGAAAAATGCTGATGCGCCAGGAACTCACCTGGAGTTGGGATCCCAGGAAACGGCCCAGAATGCTAGCCCACATGGGCTTTTAAGCATTTGGTGCTAGGGCAGAGAAAGGGGGAGGCTGGGTGTTGGTTTTAGCCACTGATTGCTACAAGAAATTCACAATTTAAGTTTAAACTTCCCGCCAGGGTTTTGCTGGCAGGTAGCAGGGGAATAGAACAAAGGGTGGTGAAGGTTCAGCTGGGTTAGGGCTCCCATTGCTCAGAAAACAGCAGAAGTAGCATTACAAGAGTTACAGAGTTACAGTTACAGTTGCTAGCTAAAATAGCTAGTTAGTTACCAGGGAAATCTTATCCACAGAAGGCACAGTTACATTTATATCTTAAAAATATTTATTATCCATTTTACACAATCCAAGTTAAATATTATATTCTTCTTACTTTCTCCACCATAAAATCCCCCATCTCCCTAGATCTAATGGCTTTTTCATTAACCTCTCCCTCCTTGCTCAGACCTCATAAAAACCCAACTCCTGGCCCACCTGTTCACAGTCTTCAAGCCTGTGGAAGGCTGTGTCCCTCATTGTTATATCTCAATAAACAGTTCTCATTTGTGGAAGATCGAGTCTGGTCTTTTTCCTTCCTTTCTCCTCCATTTTCCTAACAATTTGCATATATGTATGTACACACATATATGTATATACACACATATACATATAATCCTTTATATGTTCATGTATGTTAATGTATCCTTTATGTGTTTATCTTTTATGTCTAGCACCCCTCTCCCCATAATGAGAGAAAGACATCATCCTTCAGAATCTGGCTTACTTCATTCTAGATCCATCTATTTCCCTAAAAGTGACGTAATTTCTTTCCTCTTCATGGCTAAATACTACTCTGTGTGTATGTGTGTGTGTGTGTGTGTGTGTGTGTGTGTGTGTGTGCACGTGTGTGTGTGTATTACATTATATGGATCCATTCATCAGTTGTGGGCATCTAGGCTGTTTTCATAGCTTGGCTATTATGACTAGTGCTGCAATGAACATGGGTGGGAAAATGCTTCTGTTGTATCCTGCCTTA
This sequence comes from Dipodomys ordii, assembly GCF_000151885.1. Classification (NCBI taxonomy): domain Eukaryota; kingdom Metazoa; phylum Chordata; class Mammalia; order Rodentia; family Heteromyidae; genus Dipodomys; species Dipodomys ordii. The sequence goes on along the minus strand of NW_012267366.1, from coordinate 6,492,391 downwards.
CATTCCTTAGATATATGCTCAGGAGTGCCATCATTGAATTGGAGAGTTGTTATAGTATTTGAGACTATGCCAGAAAACCACACAGACATCTAGGTACAGAGAACAAAGAAAGGTTTATTTCTGGGAAAAGGGGGCCGCTGGCAAGACCCCTTTTCACAAGGGAGAAGTGAGAAGCACCGGCTATTGTCTGAGGTGACCTATAGAACCTAGGAGGTTTAGGAGGGGCTAGAAGCAGCTAGGAGCAGAGACCCCAGCGTGAACACGTGGGCCAGGGGCTTCATCATGGCAGACTAGGATTTATGGCTGCTGCCCAAGTAGTAGATAAGGGCCCTGCAGCTGCCCAGACCTGAAGGTCACTCTAAGGCTCTTATTGCCTTCTGTGGTGGTAGCTGCCCCAGAGAAGTGCCATCCCAAGGTAGAGGGTGGTTGGAGGCTAATTATTTACTGCCTTTACTACATGGGCCTAGTGTGGCTTAAGAAAGGAGCATGTAAAGCTGTGAAGAGGGAAAGGAGCATGCTAAGCTATGGGAAAGGAGCTGATTGGGCTAACAATAGTAGTTCTAGTTTTAGCAGTTTTGAGGAATGTCCATACTGATTTCCATTATCGGTGAACTATTTTACATTCCCCAACCCTGCCAATAGTGAATAAGGATTCCATTTCCCTTTTCCCTTTTTTCCATGTATTGGGTGAAGACATGGACAACTCCCCAAAAGCCAGGGGGTAGGAGGCACGGCTGTGAGTTGACAAGGGGGAAACTAGGACCGTCTGTGAGGAATCCATAGCGGTGGCTGAGGATCTTGCTCCTGCCTCAAATTCTCTCTGGATTCAGTCTCCCTTTTATCTGAACACTAGCAAATGTTCCTTAACCAAACAGCAAATGTTCCTTAACCAAACAGCAAAAATTCGCCTTTGGAACTAGTTTCCTACTGTTGTATGGTAAATCAGATACGAATCCAGTTACAAGAAAACGGAGAAGCCACAGATTGAATCAGGAGTCTTTATTAAAAGGCTGGTGACTGCATGGTGGACTCCTGTCTCAAAGACCAGCAGCCCACAACAGACTTTTAAAGACAAAGACCACTTCTTTGGTGATGACAAAGCCCAAACATAAACAAAGGAAGCAGGAGAGGCTGGGGAGCCGGGCTTCCTGGGGTTAAACAACCCAATGCATTTGTATATCCTTTCTGGGACTAAACAACAGGTGCATCTCATCTGCATATCCTCTAGATCAGAGCCCCTCCTGCTCTATTGACTGAGCTAGCGATCTGCTAGTTCAAAGGATGGCTTGTCTCACCTCTAGGCTTTGGAACTGGGTGGACAGCCAGGTTAGGCACCAGGATGGCTGTGAAAAGAAGGTGACTTACTTAGACATAGTGTTTCCTTTACATCATTACCCTTCCAAATCTCCTCACACTAGCTAGGACCCATCACCCAGAGACCTGACTCTGATGTATCTTAGGCTGATCCCCATTAGTATCACTTTTTATCTCCCTTGGCAAGTCTTGTCTGTTTGTGGGAGTTTCTTTCCTACTCAGGGATTACAACGCAAGGTTACAAAGATTAATGCCCAGGAATGTGTTAAGGGTGGTGAAATGGATTGCCTCCTAGGAGCATTTGTATTTTAGCAATCTAAATGGCTACATTTTAAGACTATTTCAAAGGGACTTTCTAGTGTAATGTAAAAGTAACCTTCTGCCTTTCTAGAGGAAAATCCTTGTCTCTCCCCCTCCCCACCATTTTGTCCATAAGCTTATATTATCTGTCTTTATCTTGAATTTCTTGGAGATGTGGGTTTTAAAAAGATGAAGCAAATGATTGCTGTTTCCTGTCTCCTCCAAGCTGCAGTTAACGCCGAAGTTGCCTCTAGTTGTCCCACAGAGCCATCTAGTGACTAAAAGTAGCAGACACTAGGAAGTTTCTTCACAGTGTATTTTATAAGAGCATTTTTCTTTTTCTTTTTTTTTTAAGGGACAAGAACCATTTGTTGTCTTGGTTTGGCTAAGTCAGGACAGATCAGGTTTGCTTTGCTTAGCTGTATAATACTAATAGAATGTTTCAAGTTCTATACAACTGACAACTTATTAAAAGCTTTAAATCCATTAATATGCATTGCCTAGTGAAGTGGATTCACCCTCAGGAGGTATAGGTATGAGAGTATGGGTTTTTAACAAACTCTCAGGTGATTTAAATTCTGCTGATCTAAGGGATATATTCAATATGGTGGGGGGAAAGATAGATTTGAGGTGTACCTTTACAGCACAATCCTTCTGGCTGCATTAAAAAAAAAAAAAAGTTCTCCTAGGTTGTGGACTGAGCCGAGGAATGTGTTTAAGGTACTAGGACACAGTTCCTCCTTCATCCTTCTATTATGAGGGGCCTTTTAATTAGCACATGTCAAAAACAACTGCTTTTTCTTCCTTCACAAATAAGGTAAGTTTGTCATTCCTTTTTCAGAAAGTTTCTTAGTCTTCTGATTTTTGGAGATGTGAATTTTAAGTAGGTCCAGATCAAGCAGAAAATTGTTGTGTTTGAATTTGTTTGCTGTCTTGTCTTTCTTCAAGCTATCTTCAAACAATCTCCTTCGTAGTGTTTGTACATGCTTGTAATCCCAGTGCTTTGGAGGCTGAGGCAGGAAGATTCCAGTTCAAGGTCAGCCTGGACTGGGCTATATAACTAGTTGAAGGTCAGACTGGACTATGGGGGAGACCCTGTCAAAGCTCACCCCCACATATACCAAAAACAGACTACAACAGCAAAAGAAGCAAAAACCAAAACAAACTGCCCCAAACTCTCTTTTTAGTTGTCCCACAGTGCCATCTAGTGTTGTAGATGGAGGAATCCCCAAAAGGCTTTACTGCGGTATTTTCTGAGCGATTCTTTCTCTTGAAGGGAACAAAGGTTATTTTAAGGGTTTGGGATTGGATGATGATGGGGGAGGGGGAGACTTATTTTGTGAACCAAACAAGATTTCTGAGGTTGTCTAGAACTAAAACTTTTTAAAATCATGGAAGATCTAGGAGAATTTAGATAAGAATTTTTATTTATTTATTTATTTATTTTTGCCAGTCATGGTGCCTGAACTCTGGGCCTGGGTGCTGTCCCTCAGCTCTTCAGCTCAAGGCTAGTGCTCTACCACTTGAGCCACAGCGCCACTTCTGGCTTTCTCTGCTTATGTGGTGCTGAGGAATTGAACCCAGGGCCTCATGCCTGCAAGGCAAGCACTCTACCACTGAGCCACCTTCCCAGCCCCTTAGATGAGAACTTTAACATTTCTGTGAGCATGTTAATGATGTAGACTTTGATTTGTATTATATCTTCATTTGATGGTGCTAGAAAGGATATAGTCAGTGAATGATGCCTTTTCACTCACCCCATCAATTTTTCTGGGTTATGTCTTGTGGCAAAGGTCTGCATTTGGGTCTTTGCAGGGCAAAGCTTTCCTAGGATGGGACTGCAGCAGCACAAAATCCAGCTGGGATAGGAGGGAGCTCAAAAGGGCTTCTAAGGGTGAAAAGAAATGAAGACTGGAGGGACACATTGCCCTTCCACCCAGGCCCAGAAAGTGATGAATATTGGGAAACATTTCTTCTCCATAGCCCCTCTCACCACAGCAGGTTATGACATTGATCCTGGTTTGTAAGTCTGAGAAACCTATTATGTTTTCTGCATAAATAGTGAAAGCATTTCTCTTTCTGTTTGGTTTGGCTGATGATCATAAGGAAAAAAAATTAGGAATGCTTTTACCCCACATGCTACAGAATTCATAATTAAAATATTTCCCCATTTTTAAACTCTCTAGCAGGCCTCAAACCTGCCCAAGTGAGTTTGGTTATGGACGGGGTGAGTCTGGGCTTTACTTACTACTTTGAGAAGAATATGTATCAGATTGGGTTTGGGGTCACCTATGTGACTGTGGAGATGTGACTAAGACTTGTTTCCTCATGCAGAAAATGAGTAACAGTACTACCGACTTCTTGGGTGACAATGAAGATCAAATGAATATTCCTGGAACAGCACTTCCATTTGATTAATCCCATTCAATGTTGAGTTAGCATTATATATTATATTATGTTAATATTATATATACTACAAAAGTATGTACAAATATATATAAATACATATACACACATATATTTGTATATATATTTGTAGTACATACATATGTATTTGCATATATATTTGTGTAGATATACTACACATATATTACATATATATTTGTGTATATATAGTACATACATATGTGTGTGTTTCTCTCTCTCTCTCTCTCTCTATATATATATATATATTTGTAGTAGGCAAAATAATATTCTTCAAAAAGTCTGGTCTAGGCTGGGTGCCAGTGGCTCATGTGTGTAATCCTATCTACTCAGAAGGCTGAGATCTGAGGATCTTATTATGAATCTCATCCATGCAGGAAAGTCCATGTGATTTTTATCTCCAATTAACCGCCAGAAAATGGAAAGTGAAGGTATTCCTCAAATGAATAGAGCACTAGCCCTGAGCAAAAACTAAAGGACAGCCTCAGGCCTTGAGTTCAAGCCCCAGGACATATGCAAAAATATGTCAGATCTCATCCCTGGAGCCTAAAAATGCTACCATAGATCACAAAAACCGCAGATATGATTAAGCTAGGAATTTGAGAAATTATAACGGATTATCTGGATTTTCCTTTCATGTACATCACAAGGGTCATCATAATTGAAGAAGGAAGCAGAAGGAAATCGGGAGTAGAAGGCAACATGAGCACAAATGCAGAGGTTGTGTGACATTGCCACAAGTCCACACATGCTAACAGCCACTAGAAGCTGGAAAAGGCAAAGAACCAAATCTGTCCCTCATCTTTCTGAGAAGACACTTTGCTTTCAGCCCAGTGAACAGATTTCCAACTTCTGGCCTGCAGAAGAATAGGAGACTTTTTTTTTTTTTAATTTAAGCCACCAAATTGGTTGCAATAACTTTTGGAAATAAAGACATCACTTTTATGTAGAAAATCACCTATAGCTGTCCAGGCCATACCACAATATAAAAGATTTTTGTTGTTGTTGTCGGTCATGGAGGGGCTTGAACTCTGGGACTGGACGCTGTCCCTCAGCTCTTCAGCTCAAGGCTAGCACTCTACCACTTGAGCCACAGCACCACTTCCAGTTTTCTGACTTTATTGGAGATAAGAGTCCCATGGACTTTTCCTGCCTGGGCTGGCTTTGAACTGTGATCCTCAGATCTCAGCCTCCTGAGTAGCTAGGATTACAGGAGTGAGCCACTGGTGACCGACTATAAAAGTTATTTTTATTATTTAATTATTTTTGGGTCCTGTCATGGGCCTGAATTCTGGGCTTGGGCACTGTCCCTCAGCTCTTCACTTCAAGGCTAGTGCTCTACCACTTGAGCCACAGCACCACTTCTGGCTTTTTTTTCTGCTTATGTGGTGCTGAGGAATCGAACCCAGGGCCTCATGCATGCAAAGCAAGCGCTCTACTACTGAGCCACCTTCCCAGCCCTAAAAGATATTTTTAAAAGGAACAATTTAGAAATCAAATGTTTTCTCTCTTCCTGACCTTTCCTACCAAATACATAGAAATATCTTTTTTTTTTTGGTCGGTTGTGGGGCTTAAACTCTGGGCCTGGGCGCTGTCCTTGTGCTCTTCAGCTCAAAGCGTGCACTCTATTGCTTGAGCCACAGCGCCACTTCCGGTTTTCTACTGGTTTATTAGAGATGAGAGTCTCACGGACTTTCCTGCCCGGGCTGGCTTTGAACTGTGATCCTCAGATCTCAGCCTCCTGAGTAGCTAGGATTACATGTGTGAGCAACCGGCGCATGGCAGAAATATCTTATATTACATGAATGCACATACTCTTTTTAGTTTGCAACTTAAGAAGATAAAAGGACTTGTCAGACATTTTGTTCTGAAAATGCTAAAGAGGGAAAACACATTTTTGAAAATGTTATTCATGGATGTGAGACTAATTGGAATACATTATAAGTATTTGTGGAGATGTATCAATGAAATGCCTCCTATAACTATTATATGTAAAACAAAAGATGCTGCATGCCATGGGTATGGGGAAGAGCTGGAGCTAATGGTGCCCATGCTTCTTTAATACCAATGACATAAGTTTCTGTCACATCTATTCTCCTAAAATAATAACAAATTTAAATTTTATTATCACACATTTTCCATTTTCTGATAGTCTACTCTAGAATCCTCCATTACTAACCGATTTTTTTTCTTTTTTTGGCCAATCCTGGGGCTTGAACTCGGGGCCTGGTCTCTGTCCCTAAGCCTCTCCATACTCAAGGCTAGTGCTCTACCACTTGAAGCAGGGCACCACTTCTGCTTTCTCTGTTTACATGGTACTGAGGAATCAAGCCCAGGGCTTCAAGCATGCTAGGCACTCTCTATCACTAAGCCACATTCCCAGTCCCTAACTTTATTTTTTAATCGCTTTCAATTTTTTTTGTGTGTGTCAGTCATGGGGTTTGAACTCTGGGCCTGGGCGCTATCCCTGTGCTCTTCAGCTCAAGGCGAGCGCTCTACCACTTGAGCCACAGAGCCACTTCCGGTTTTCTACTGGTTTATTGGAGATAAGAGTCTCAAGGACTTTTCCTGCCCAGGCTGGCTTTCAACAACAATCCTCAGATCTCAGCCTCCTGAGTAGCTAGGATTACAGGCGTGAGCCACAGGCACCTGGCTTCACCTTCAAATTTTGATAGATTGAAAATATTGCTAGTAAAACTTATCAGTAAAACAATTCTTCTAAGCTATCTACTTAAATCCCATTTGCAAGTTTTTATTTCAGAAATGTAATTAAAATCAACCACAGCAGCTTGAAGTCTCCCTGGATATAATCTCTGTAGGCCAAATTCTTTCTGTGACTCCATTTAAATTTTATATTAATTACAAGTTCCATCTAATCATGACTACTATTCTTCAGTCTGTCACCTACTGTCCATGCCTTGATATTTGAAAGTGGATTTGACAGCAATTATAAAGTACATACATTGTATACTTCTGGGAAACTCTTTAGTGTAGACAATTTGAAAATGTATCTTAATAGTTCATCTTGTCTGGAGGACTCTCTCCTCTAAAGTTGCCCCCATTTCAAGGAGTCTGCAGCTCTGATGCCTTGGTTCTCATTAGGCCACCCTATTGTGGCACCCCATCAGCAAAGGCTGATGGAAGTGCAAGCATAGTCTCCTGGAATTTCAGGGACAACAGTTGAGATAGAAAAGCCAGTAATAGGGGCTGGGAAGGTGGCTCAGTGGTAGAGCGCTTGCCTTGCATGCCTGAGGCCCTGGGTTCAATTCCTCAGCACCACATAAGCAAAAAGAAAAAGGCGAGGAGTGGCGCTGTGGCTCAAGTGGTAGAGCGCTAGCCTTGAGCTGAAGAGCTGAGGGACAGCGCCCAGGCCCAGAGTTCAGGCCCCACAACCGGACCCAAAAAAAAAAAAGTTCTAATTTCAGTTGGGCACGTGGTTCAAGCCTGTAATCCTAGCTATTGCGGAGGCTGAGCATTGTGGTTTCAAAGACAGCCTGGGCAGGAAAGTCCGTGAGACTCTTTTTTTTTTAATTTTTATTTATTTTTTATTGTGAAAATACTGTACAGAGGGGTTACAATTACATGGGCAAGATAATGAGTACATTTCTTATCAAGCATTGTAGCCTCCTCTTTGTTTCCCCTTCCCATCCCTTCCCATCCTCCCCCCGCCCCCCATAAGTCTGTGAGACTCTTATCTCCAATTAACCACCAGCAAAACGGAAATGGTGCTGTGGCTTAAGGGGTAGAGTGCTTGCCTTGAGCTGAAGAGCTCAGGGATAGGGCCCAGGTCCAGAGTTCAGTCATAGGGCTTGAACTCAGGGTCTGGGTGCTGTCCCTGAGTGCCTTTGCTCAATGCTAACATTCTACTACTTTAAACCACAGCTCTACTTCCAGTTTTTGAGAGGTTAATTGGAGATAAGAGTCTCCCGGGGACTTTTCTACTCAGGCTGGCTTTGAACTGAGATCCTTAGATCTCAGCCTCCTGAGTAGCTAGGATTGTAGGCATGAACCACTGGCTTAAACTTGCACTTTCACCCTCCTATATTTTATTATCTTGCGAGCAAGAAAATCCATGGAGGCACAGTTAAAAGGGACTGTAATATCTGAGTTGCTATTTACTGGCAGAAAGTTCCTCCTATTGTCTGTCTTCAGTCCCTCCTGCTGTTGGAAATTTACTCTCTCCCCTGAACTCCCTTTTCCCTGGGAAAAGAATATCCATGGGAACAAAAATGTGAAGTCAGAAAACGGAACAAAATTATTGATAAAGGGCAAAACCTCTTGGTAAAGAAAAACTCCAGACAAAGGCTGTCCAAGTAGTCAGCTTTTGTCCCTTCTCCATCCTTGCTAAAAAGCAAAAGAACATCTCTCCCTCACTCAAGTTTACCAAGCTGGCAGCTTTGCAGAAGGCTACTGAGTACCCTGAGGCTTATCACCAGCTGCACTAAATTGCTGTGTTAATCAGGAGCTTATAATAAAAATCATTTCTGTGATAGTGTCAATAGCATTGACAGTATTAGTCATGCTCACCAAGTCAAGATTCTGTTTTGTCTACGCTCTTGTGTCTCAAGGCTATGTTTTTGCTATGTTTTGCTTCTGTAACCTTGTTGGCTGGCATCAGTAACAGGGCCTTAGGCCCACCAATTGAAGATGACCACTGAGTGGTCCCACTATGGGCAGCCTATTGCAAATTATTATGTATGATATTTACCACAAAGAACAATGAATTTAAAGGTCCAATAACCTATGAAAATGTCCAAATCTGCCTTGTATAACTTGTCTATGTAACTCTGTGTAACCAACCCCTATAAAAACTCATCCTACTCTGAGCTCAGTGTCCTTCTCCTACTTTCCCAGTAGTAGGAAGCAGACCCCACTTGGCTGTAATAAAGTTCCTACCTCCTTTAACTGGGTGTCTTGGAGTCTCTTTTGGATCCAGGATATAATAGGACAAAGGAGTTTTATTAGTTGGTCTGTAACCCTATCCTGGGTTACCTCAGAACTAAGAGCAGCTGCAACCTCCAAGGGGGCACGTTTTTCCCCTTTTTCCTCCTTCCCACATGCCCCTCCACTCTCCACATGGGCCTTTCCGATCTCCATAGGCCTCTCTCACTCTCTGCAGGCCTCTCCACCTCTCTGCTGGCCTATCCGCTAGCCTCTCAGCAATCCACAGGCCTCTCTCATCTCCAGTCTCCAGCTCTCCACCAGCCTCCCCGTCGCTGCTTCTCCATGGGCCTCTCTGTAGGCCTCTCGGCCCTACACAGGCCTTTCCGCAGACCTCTAGGGCTTTCCTGGGCCTCTCTTCCTTGGCCTCTCTTCCAGACTGGGTCCCTCCCCTCAGGCTGGCCCTCCTAGACTCCAGGGAGCAGTGTCCCTCTTCAGTCTCCTCCTTGGAGTCCCCTCCTCCAGTGGCCTGCCCCCCTAAGCCGCCCTTTGACACTCTGCCCCCCAGTGGTCTGGAGTCCCCTCCTCCAGTGGCCTGCCCCCCTAAGCCGCCCTTTGACACTCTGCCCCCCAGTGGTCTGGCGTGCATGGTAGTGACGTCATAATGGGGCGGGACTTCCCGCCCCACAGGTTCTCATAATACCAGAGCTGGATTCTGCAAATCATGTTTTCTTTTTTCTTTTTTTGTTCGTCGTGGGGCCTGAACTCTGGGCCTGGACGCTGTCCCTCAGCTCTTCAGCTCAAGGCGAGCGCTCTACCACTTGAGCTACAGCGCCACTTCCAAAATCATGTTTTCTCTATCAGCAGTGGCTTCTAGATTATGTTGAACCAATGCTGCTCTGGGTTACACTCAGCCAATAGGAGGCGCTGATGCAAAGGAATACTTCCGGTTTGCTCTTTCTGCTTTGTGACTAGATTGGGGTGGGGTTTGTTAGAGAACTCCGCTGCTCAGAACTCTGTTGGTAATCTCTAAGCAGGGAGCCCTGCTGCGTGGATTCTACTGCGTTTCTTCTCACTATGGAGGTAGGTGAAGTTTCCTAAAGTTGCCTCTCATTCTCTTCAGGAATCTGAATTTAACAGTTGTAGATAGGGGTGGGTGCCTTTTCGAAGTTTCTAGAAACTTTGACGTCAACCAGCCATCAAAATGGCGGACACTTTCTGATGGAGCTATTTGAGTTTCCTAAATGTGCTTCAGTTACCCTTATCCTTTAGCTCCTAGATAATTCTTTCAATATTGACTTATTTATTTACAATCATTTATTGCCAGCTTGAACTGTGGTCAATGGGGGTGGGGAGGAGGACTTAAGTTCCGCTTAAGGCCTAGCGCCCTGCCAGTTCAGCCATACCTCTGATAACGGCGTTTTCCTTCGATTAGTTGGAGGTAAAACTCTCATGGACTGTCTGGGCTGGCTTCAAACCATGACCCTCAGATCTCCGACTCCTCAGTATCTAGGATTAAAGGCATGAATCACCTGTGCCGGCCCTTATTTATTTATTTATTTACTTACTTACTTACTGGTCTTTATGTGATACTGGGATATGAAATCAAAGCCCATCTATCTCTATGTATATATCTATCTCTATGTATATATATATATAATATATTATATATATATATAATTAAAGCTCATTAATTGTATGATGTGTTGTTGTTATTGTTGCTGCTGTTTTTCTGTTCCTGGGTCTAGGTTTTCAGGTTTGAGCCTTTGGTACTTGATTGTATTTATCTTTTCGTTTACTTCAGGTGATATTACAATTTGAAATCAGGGTTTCCAAAAAATGCATGTATTATGTATTAAAGCTTATTAATTGTACAGGGTGGTGGTTTTATTGTGATATTTATCTATTTTTGGTGACTCAAGTTTGAAGTCAGCCTCTCATAAATATTTATTAAAGCTTACTAATTGTGCAGTGTGGTTTTTTTTATTGTGATATTTATATATTTTACGTGATACTGCGGTTTGAAATCAGGGCCTCTCAAATATGTATTATTTATTACAGTTTATTAATTGTATGGTGTGGTTTTGTTTTGGTTTCAGTTTCAGTCCTGAGGTCTGAACTCAGAACTTGAGTGCTGTCCTTGAGCTTTTGCTCAATGATAACATTTTAACGCTTGAAACACAGCTCCATTTCCAGCTGTTTTTTTGTTTTTGTTTTGTCCATCATGGGCTTGAATTCAGGCCCTGACCACTGTCCCTGAGCTCTTTTGCTCAAGGCCAATGCTCTACCACTTTTTAAACCACAGCTCCACTTCTGGTTTTTGAGTCTCATGGGGAGTTTTCTGCTGGGGCTGGCTTCGAACCTCCATCATCAGATCTCAGGCCCCTGAGTAGCTGGGATTGCAGGTGTGAGGCACTGGCACCAATCCAGCAGATTTTTTTTGAATTTTATTTTATTGTAAAGATGCTGTACAGAGGAGTTAAAGTTACATGAATAAGGCGATGAGTACATTTCTTGCCGATAATTGTTCCCTCTTCCAGCAGTATTTGAGTTTGAGTCTGACTGACTTATATACCCTAGTAGGCTTTGTGCCATGATCCTCAGATCTCAGCCTCTTGAGTAGTTAAGGTTACAGGTGTGAGCCACTAGTGCCAGGCCTAGTGTGGTGTTTCTATTGAGGTATCTATTTTTGGTTTGAAATCAGGACCTCTCAAAAATATATTATTTATTAAAGTTTATTAATTGTGCAATGTGGTTTGTGTGTGTGTGCACTCCTCCTGTCCTGGGGCTTATACTCGGCCTGGGCACTGTCCCTGAGCTGCTTTTGCTCAAGACTAGCACTCTATCACTTGAGCCACAGCTCCACTTCTGGCTTTTTTTTTTTTTGGTAGTTTAATAGACATCAGAGTCTCACAGACTTTCCTGCCCTGTCTGGCTTGATCATCAGATCTCAGCCTTCTGAGTAGCTGGAATTATACTAGTGCTCTGTTATAGTGCGGTGTTTTTATTATGGTATTTTTGTGCACACAGGAAATTTTTGTTTTATTCACACCCTGTATTCATTCTTATTTCTCCCTCTCTTTCTCCCCCTACCCCAGGGCTGAGGACTGAACTCAGGGCCTTGCACCTGGCAAGTGCTCATCCCCTGAGCTAAATCCTTAACCCTTCTTCTCCTTTTTAAATCTACCTTGCAGCCGAGTGCCAGTGGCTTACACCTGTAATCCTAGCTACTCAGGAGAATGAGATCTGAGGATCACGGTTCAAAGCCAGCCTGGGCAAGGAAAGTCTGTGAGACTCTTACCTCAGAAAACTGGAAGTGGCTCTGTGGCTCAAGTGGTAGAGCTCTAGCCTTGACCTGAAGAGCTGAGGGACAGCGCCCAGGCCCAGAGTTCAAGCCCCACAACTGACAAAAAAAAAAAAAACTACCTTGCAGTGGTTTTGTGTTTTTGATAATACTGAGGTTGTGTATATAATAGAGATATGTTATAGATGTATATTAAATAATATTTAATATATGTACATTAAACATTTTAAACCTATTTATATGTTTAAGTTCATTTCCAATATATATTTATCATATAATGTGGGTGTTTCATTTTGTTATTGCCATGCATGCCCTATACTATGGTTTGATTATATTTAACCTATTATTCTTTCTTATTCCTCCCTTTTATTATCTGCCTAGAAATTTTTTGGTGATTGTAGTGATTAAGCTTGGAGCCTTTGGAAGTGGCACTGTGGTTGCTTTGAGCTGAAGAGCTCAGGGACAGCGCCCAGGCCCAGAATTCAAGCACCATGACGGACCAAAAAGCTTGGAGCCAAAGAAACATAGGTCCCATGGTTTCTCTTATTTGCAATAACTAGTATATGTCTGAGTGAAGCAGAAAAGGTCAGATAAATTGATGTTAGGGAAATGAACCCCAAGATAAGTATTCAAATGTTTTTTTCTTTCATTTGATTGTTTCTAACATATTTATAAGATATTTCTTTGTTACTTTGTATGTCCCTCCCCCATGACATAACCCCTGCTTTCACTGTATTTGATGTTGGTATAATTTGTGGAGGGGAAGGGGAAAAAGTCGTTTAAATAGGGATACAGGTGGACCTATTGCAACAATGAGATGTACAAGTTGTTATGTCGAAAAACGAACTTTACAACTTTGGTGGGGGGGAGAATTAGCTTGGGGGATTGGGGGGGGAGGGATGGGAAGGGATGGGAAGGGGAAACAAAGGAGGAGGCAACAATGCTTGATAAGAAATGGACTCATTATCTTGCCCATGTAATTGTAACCCCTCTGTATGGTATTTTCACAATAAAAAAAAGAGAAAAAAACTTGGAGCCTTGGGGTTTTACATATATAAATATAGAATTTATTTATTAGTGTATATTGTGTAGCATGGAGAATTAATTATGGGATTTTCATACACATCTATTTCTTAAATAATATTCATCCTTTCTATTACAATATTTTTTTATCAGTCATGGGGCTTGAACTCTGGGCCTCGGTGTAGGTGTGTACATATATATATGTGGGTATAAGTATGTATATGTATGTATATATAAATTTAGCATATAATAATTACATAGTGTGTGCAGGTTTACTTCATTATAGATACATGCATATTTATTCTTTGATTATACTTAGTCTCTTAGTGGTATTGAAGTTTGAACTTGAGTCTCCTGTCTCTCTCTCCCTCCCTCCTTTCTCTATAAAACTTTTATGTACATATACATACTTACATATATGCGATTAAATTTATTTGAATATGGTAATTGTGAAGTGTGTGTGGTTTAATATTTTACTTGCATTCGTTCATGTAACATTCCTTGATTGCATTCACTTTCATATACTCTTTATTTATTTATTTATTTTTGTTGGTTGTGGGGCTTAACTCTGGGCTTGGGTGCTGTCCCTCAGCTCTTCACCTCAAGGCTAGCACTACCACTTGAGTCACAGCACCAGTTCTAGCTTTTTCTGCTTATATGATACTGAGAAATCGAACCTAGGGTCTCATGCATGCAAGGCAAGCACTCTACCACTGAGCCACCTTCCCAGCCCATACTTTCATATACTTTTTATTTCCTCCCTTCCTGTTACATTTTCTTCTTCCTCCTCCTCCTCCCTTCCCTCAGTACAGGGTTTGAATTTAGGGCCTTGTGCTTGTGGTGGTAATATATTAAAATATATATAAGCATATATTACATAGTATGTGGGTTTAATTGTGGTATTTTAATACATGCAAATAATGTTCTTAGATCATATATACTCATTTTATTATTCTTATACTCCCCTCCACTTATTTGGATGGTTTTGGAGACTGAACTCTAGCCCTCATGCATTTTTCTTTTTTGCTGGTCCTGGGGCTTGAAGTCTGAGCCTAAGCACTGTTGTTGAGCTTCTCTTGCTCAAGTCTAGCACTGTACAACTTGAGCCACAGTGCCACTTCCAGATTTTTCTGTTTATGTGGTACTGAGGAATTAACTGAGGGCTTCATGCATGCTGGGCAAGCACTCTACTACTAAGCCACATTCTCAGCCCCCAACATGCATATGTGTATATATATATATATATATATCTGGGCCTGGGCACTGTCCCTCAGCTCTTCAGCTCAAGGCTAGCGCTCTACCACTTGAGCCACAGTGCCACTTCCGGCTTTTTCTGCTTTTGTGGTACTGAGGAATAGAACCCAGGTCTCATGCATGCAAGGCAAGCATTCTACCACTGAGCCACCTTCCCAGCCTGATAAATATATTTTTAATTTGTTCATTTAGTAAAGCTTAATGTGCAATGGGTTTTAATTTTTTTTTTGGCTAGTCCTGGGGCTTCAATTCAAGTCCTGGGCACTGTCCCCAAGCTTCTTTTGCTCAAGGCTAGCACTCTACTACTAGAGCCACAGTGCTGCTTCTGCCTTTTTCTGTGTATGTGGTACTGAGGAATCGAATGTAGGGCTTCATGCATAGTAGGCAAGCACTCTACCACTAAGCCATATTCCTAGCCCTTAATGTGGTATTTTGTACATGTTGTTAATATTTTTTTTGCTCATATTCATCACTTTCTTGATTTCACAACAGTATTTTTCCTTATCTTTGTTAGAAATTTCCCTTCCCCTTCTGTAGTACTGTAGATTGAGCTCCAGGTTTCATAAAACCTTTATAATTATTTAAAAATTATGTATAGTGCACTTTCATTAATATTTGGTGTTTCTTTGAGGTCATTCCATACATGCATATTCCGTTCTTTGATCATACTATGCCCCTCTATTTCTATTTTTTATTCTGTTCCATAATCTTGTACTGAAGGTTGAACTGGGTTGAACCTGGTGCCTATATTTACAATTTGAATTATTTCATTAAAATTTATTAATTGTATGTGGGATTTTCATTGTGGAATTATGATACTTATTTATGATATTCTCTGATCGTATTTACCCTTTCTTTTACTCTTTGTAATTTCCTTCTTTGCTTTTTAATTATTGCATTTTTTTCTTTTTGCACTACTGGGAATTGAACTCAGGTCCTCATATATATATATATATATTTTTTCATATACACACATGTATATGTTACTTTTAGTACATATTAATTACATAGTATGGGGGTTTCATTATAGTATTTCCATATGTGCATATGATATTGTTTGCTCATATTCACCTCTTTTATTCTGTTACTTCTCCTCCCCCTTTCCTGATTATCCTTTTTGTATTTTTTTGGCATTTTTTGGGGATTGGAACTCACTTATTTATTAGTGAATGTTAATTGTATCATGTTGTATTTTCATGTATGCATATACTATACTTAATCATATTTATCCCTCTAATACTCTTTCTTATACCTCCTCTAGCCCCAATTTTCTTCTGGCCCATACTTCACCCTTTGATATATGTACATTTTCATATTTTTTAACACTTACTAATTGTATAATGTGGGGTTTTGATTGTGATATTTCCATACATATTCTATTCCTTGCTCATGTTAACCTTTTCTGTTAATTTTCCTTATTCTCCTAGAGTCTCTTTTTTAAAAATGTTTTTTATTGTAAAAATACTGTACAGAGGGGCTACATGAGCAAGATAATGAGTATATTTCCTAACAAGCATTGTTGCCTCCTCCTTTGTTTTTCCCCTACCATCCCTTCCCTCCCACCTCCACAACTATACTCCCACCCCCACCCCTGCCTAAATTGTAAATTCGTTTTTCAACATAGTGTCTTGTACATCTCATTGTTACAATGGGTCAAACTGGATCCTTATTTAAGTATTTTGTTTTTTTCCTTCCCCTCCCCAAATTAGAGAAGTTCTTTTTTACAATCCGTTTATACTGGGGCTAGAACTCAGGGTGTACACTTGCTTGTCTTTCTTGTTCATGGCTGTTTTTGTAACACATCGCACACATTTATTAGCACATGGTAATTGTACAGTGTGGGATATTCATTCCTCCATTACTTTCTAATTCTTCTCTCTCCTCTACCCCCATATACACATACATATTACAATTTTTGGACAGTATTTGGGTTGAACTCACATATATATACATATTTTATTATATTTATCGTACCATGTGAGGGTCATCTTATGGTATTTCTGTATATTTATGTAGAATTTTTTGATCATATTTACTTCCTGTATTACCTTTTCTCATTCTTCTTACTCTTCTTTAAAAATCTTTATCCAGATTTTTTTTGGGCAGTACTGATGTTTATATTCAAACATGTTAAATGTGCAAAAACCCAAGACTTTGATTGACTTATACTTAAACCTGAGAAAGTAATAGATGTCTTTCGTTGGTTGTTTTCTGTATTTTGTGCAAAGATTCGTGGCCCATTTAAAGGCAGTTTTTCTGCCTCCTCCTTCTTGGTGCCTTGATATGACCAACTCCTACCTTATAGATATTCCCGGAGATTAGATAGAGGGGACTTCAAAGCACAGTCTTTGTAAGGCTGCTGTGCATCGTCGAGTATGTGAGGAAATGATTGCCCCTCTCTGGGTTTACTTAGTGTCTGTTAACTCTAGCCGAAGTTGCGAGAAATGAAGTAGATCTGCAAGAGGATTGCTAGCAAATCCTTATGGCAGGGGAGGGAGGGAAGCAGTTTCAGGGAATATGCTGTAATCCTTCAGGTGGTGATTTTGCTCAAGCTGTCTTCACGGAGCGTTTCCCTTGATGCTCGGGTTTACTGTAGATTCTAAAGCACCTGGTTTGAGAATCCGTGGTCAGGGTGAGTGCTGGCCATGAGTTGAAGGCGATGGTGCGGACCTCAGGAGGCTTGGGTACTTGTGCCGAGACTGTTTGGGGGTCATTTTGGCGGGGAGGAATGAGGGAAAATTGGTAAGGGCTTTCCCAGCGTGCAGTGTCTCAATATTGTCTATCGCTCAGTCTTTGTAGGAAAGCGATCGTCCCCGATTTGGGCCTCGTAAGAGAGGCAGTCGTGGTCTTCGGGAAGTAAGTGCTTGCAGTAACCGCAGGGCAGGGGGCCGGCGGCTGGGGTTGGGGTAGGAGTGGGAGGAGAAAGTAAAGGGGGGGGTTTAACCGGGCATGCGCGGCTCCTCGCGCGCGGCTCCTCAAAAATGGCGGCGGCGGCGTGAAGTCCGGTGCCTGCTGTCGGGACTAGAGTGCTAGAATTTCGTTGCTCTTGCTGACTAGATGCAAGGTGCGTGGTGCCCCTGGGCCCTGTGAGTTGCAGAGAGATGGAGAAGTGCTGCGCGAGCTCTGGCTGGCGGCGGGGAACCTTAAGCGGCGTGTTGCATGTGAGGAACGCCCCCCTCCGCGGGCGTTCCTCCTCCGCTCGGCCCCGCACTCTGGTGCATCACTCCCGGCCGCCCCGCCGCCGTGCGGCTCCAGCTTCCTCTATCCCACGTAGCGCCCTCGGCAGACCACCTTAGCTGCTCTCGAGATGCCTCTCACAACCCACTGAGCCCTTGCACCGACCACACGCCCGCATGTTGTCCGCGGCGTTCGGGCGCTGCACCGCCCCTGCCGCGGTCCCCTGGCCCGCAGCTGGGACAGCGCTTTCCTTTCAGCCTACACGGCATGGGAGGGGCCGGGCTGGGGCCCGGGGCTTTGCAGGTAGTTGGCGGAGTGGAAGGGCCTGGTGACTTCCAGGGGAACGTGGGAAGTTACTTTTTGGATTTGTTTTTTTTTTTTTTTT
>NW_012267366.1:6469102-6470809 GCF_000151885.1 Dipodomys ordii | reverse complement strand
TGGCTCAGTGGTAAAGTGCTTGCCTTGCATGCATGAGGCCCTGGGTTCGATTCCCCAGCACCACATAAGCAAAAAAAAAGAAAAAAGAAAAAAGCTGGAAGTGGCGCTGTGGCTCAAGTGGTAGAGTGCTAGCCTTGAGCTGAAGAGCTGAGGGACAGCGCCCAGGCCCAGAGTTCAGAGTTCAGGCCCACGACCGGACCCCCCCCCCAAAAAAAAGTTTAGAACCATTATTAATGTCTGAAAATTAGTATACATTATCTTAGAATTGGAAGTGATTGCTTATAGCAGAAACTAAAACCTGGAAATAGTAAGAAAGGCCAGTGTTGAATGATTTTTAAAAGTTTTCCTTCTCTGGTTTGGAGTCTTAATCTCACAATTCCTTTTATCTTGGAGAAATGGATGAAAGAAAGCAATTCTATTTATCTTATTAAAATTGTATAGGCCAGGCTCACACTCATAATCATTGCTACTCAGGAGGCTGAGATCTGAGAATTGCAGTTCAAAAGCAACCCAGGCAGGCAAGTTTGTGATACATACATATATATGTATATATATGCATATATATATGTGTGTGTGTCTGTAGTCTATATAAATCTCTATATATTTATGTATAGAGATATATCTCAAAACTTAAGAAAATGTCAGAAACTAAGATCCACTTGATTTAAAATGAGCTTATGTTCTTTAGCTTTCATGGATAAGGCATCTGTGGATAGTTTGTTTATGTTGTCAAATATATCTCCAAAACCATAGAAATAATTCTGGTGGTTGTTATGTTGTAATTTTTGTTCAACATATCCTAAACCTTTTTCAGGCATGTGATAGAAAAGTTTTAACTTAAGAAATGGGAGCTAGAGACTTGGAAAAAATTATATTAAGTGAAGTAAGCCAGGCCCAAAGAAACATAGGTCCCATGGTTTCCCTAATTTGCAATAACTAGTATATGTCTGGGACAAGCAGAAAAGGTCAAAAGCCATGTACATATGACCAGATAAGATGATGTTAAGTGAAATGAACCACACAAGTGGTTTTTTCTTTCTCGCTATTGTTCCTAACATACTTATAATGTACCATATGATGTTTTTTGTTTCTTTTTATGTTCCTCCCCTACCGTATAACCCCTGTTTTCACTGTATTTGATGTGGGTGCCCTGAATCTTGTATATACACTTCTCTAGCTTGGGGAGGGGAAGGGAAACAACAAACTGATTAAATAGGGATACATGTTGACCCATTGTAACAATGAGATCAACAAGACACTATGTTGAAAAAGGAATTTTACAATTTGGGGGGGGGAGTGTAGTTGTGGAAGTGGGAGGGAAGGGAGGGTAGGGGAAAAACAAAGGAGGAGGCAACAATACTTGATAGGAAATGTACTCTTTACCTTGCTCCTGTAACTGTAACCCCTCTGTACAGTATTTTCACAATAAAAACATATTAAAAAAAGAAATTAAAAAATTAAAAAAACGTATTAAAAAAGCAACAAAGAAATAATCTTATAAATGCGTTAGAAACAAATGCATGAAAGAAAAAAGCATTTAAATACATATCTTAGGGTTCATTTTGCTAACATCACCTTTTGTGGAGGGGAAGGGGAAAAACAAGTCCTTTAAATAAGGATACAGGTGGACCCGTTGCAACAATGAGAAGTACAAGTTGTCATGTTGAAAACGAACTTTACAACTTTGGTGGGGGGGGGAGGATTAGG
>NW_012267366.1:6455176-6464327 GCF_000151885.1 Dipodomys ordii | reverse complement strand
AGGCCCAGAGTTCAGGCCCACGACTGGACCCCCCCCAAAAAAAAAAAGTCTTTCAAGAAGCTTATGACTTGACAGAGCATCTATAAGTTTAAAACAGTGACAGAAATAAATCAAGAATGTTTAAATCCATGAGTTCATGATAGTAACAAATCACCTACTAGTGATTTGTGGAGAGTGTTAAGAGGTCCTACAGGCTGGGCACCAATGGCTCACACTTGTAATCCTAGCTACTTATGGAAGCTGAGATCTAAGGATCACAATAAACAATTCAAAGCCAGCCCAAGCAAGAAAGCCTGTGAACCTTTTACCTCCAATTACTGCCAAAAAAAGGCAGAAGTGGAGCTATGGCCTAAGTGGTAGAGTACTAACTTTGAGCAAAAAAGCTCAAGAATAGTGCTCATGCCCTGAGTTCAAGCCCTAGTACCAGCACCAAAAAAAGGTCTCACTTGTCATTTTGAAAACTGGAGAATAAAGGAAATAATGTATTAGTAGTACATAGTTGAAGACAATTTTCATAGAAGCTGTCTGGATTATTTAGAAAGGATGATAGTCCTTCCATTTTGCTGCCATTAATAAACCAATGGATCTAGGTAGTAAATTCCAGACTGGAAAACTAAAAGAACAATTAACTTTATTGTCAGTGAAAAATTTGTAACGACAAAAAAGAAAAAAAAGGAGAAGGAACTACTATAGAGTGAAAGAGAACTAAGAGATATCAACCACTGCTGTATGGGAACCTGGCATCTGAATTGGAGCATATACTTTTAAGATAATGGTACACTGTATGTATATATGGACATATTAAAATCCAACCCCCTTATGTAACTGATGGTAATGAATTTAAAACAGAATGAAGCAATAAGAGAAATAAAAATACTGACTGGTTATTTGATGATATTAAGGAATCGTGATTAATTGTTTAATACTATGCTTAAGTTTTAAAAACAAGTCTGGCTGGGTGCCAGTGGCTCATGCCTGTAATCCTAGCTACTCAGGAGGCTGAGATCTGAGGATCACGGTTCAAAGCCAGCCCGGGCAGGAAACTCCATGAGACTCTTATCTCCAATATACCACTAGAAAACCAGAAGTGGTGCTGTGGCTCAAGTGGTAGAGCGCTCGCTTTGAGCTGAAGAGCGCGTGGACAGCGCCCAAGCCCAGAGTTCAAGCCCCACGACTGACAAAAAAAAAACACACCAAAAAATCAAGTCTGTCCTTTCAGAGATACATACTATGATATATGTGGATGAAATGAAGAGGTGAAGTATCAAGGGTTCAATGTTATTTGAATTCTTTGCCTACTCAGTTGAATTGTGTCATATTCTAGTTTTCGCATTATATTTTTTAAACTCAAAAGCCTTTTAAATTCACTTCTTGAGCATGTTATTTTAAAGATCAACTCATTTTTATTTATTAATGCATTCATGTAACAAACACTTGAGTTTTTTGTGCTAGGCCCTATTCTGGACACTGTGAATACAGCAGTGAGCAAGATGGAAAAAAAAAATCAGTTCCTGATGTTATGGATTTTTCATTTGAGTAGAGTGAGACGTATAGTAAGTGAAATTAAGGAGTAAGTTAAAAAATACATGGTATATTATAGAAGTGATTAGACCTATGTAGAAAATAAAAATACTAATCATAAAATTAAAATTGGTCCCTAATAGTTTATATCTTTTAGTTGCTTTCAGGTTGTTGGTATAGCCTTGTGGTATTGTTATTTTCTTTTTTGTTAGAGTCGATGGCTGTCAAGAAGGTTGATGAAGAGAAACCCTCTGATTCAAGCAGATCATCTGTGCAAAGTGGTAAGTTTTAAAGTAGTTTTAATACAATGTCAATTTCTTTCTCCTTCAGTGTTAAAAATGGACCCTTTTATTATTGCTTTTGGTATAGTCTGTATATAGTAAGCTCCTGTAAATAGCAAATCTAAGCAATAGCAAAATTAAAACAATTGATTCAGGTGTTGAATGGCTCATCCTTGTAACCCTAGCTAATTGGGAGGCTGAGATCCAAAGAATCAAAGTTATAGCTCTGCTGGCCTATCTTGGGACTTAAACTCAGAGCCTAGGCACTGTCCTTGAGAGATTTTTTTGCTCAAGGCTAGCACTCTACCACTTTAGCTATAGATCCACTTCTAGATCTTTTGGTAGTTAATCAGAAATAAGATTCTTACCGGCTTTTTGCCCAAGCTGGCTTCAAACTGCAGTCTTCAGATCGCAAACTCCTGAGTAGGTAGGATTACAGGTATGCGCCACCAATGCCCAGCAAAGAAACAAAGTTTTAAACCAGTTTGTGAAGAAAGTTGTAGAGACCCCACCCTAAAATAACACAACACAAAGCTGGACTGGAGGTATGGCTCAAATGGTAGAGTGCCAACTAACCAATCAAGCAAGCTGGGAAAATGTGAAATTATGAGTTTAAACCTCAATACTGACAAAATATTATACTTTAAAATTCTATTGTTTTAGCTGGGCATTGGCAGCTCATGCCTGTGATCCTAGGTACTCAAGAAGCTGAGATCTTAGGATCATGGTTCAAAGCCAGCCTGGGCAGGAAAGTCCCTGAGACACTTACGTCCAATAAACTACCCAGTAAAAGCTGGAAGTGGTATTGTGGCTCAAGTGGTAGAGTGCTAGCCTTGAGTAGAAAGAGGCTCAGGGACAGTGCCCAGGCCCTAAGATCAAGCCCCAGGACTGGCAAAAAAAATTTCGTTGTACTTGAGATAAATTGATAGAGATTAAGTGAAATAAGAGCAGTACAAACACATTTATACAAATACATTTACTGAATAAATGTGTATTAGAATCAGGTAAATAAACTGCTGTTACTCTATCAAAATTCCTTTGTTTCTAGTGTTCACCTCTTTTTTAAGTGTTGGTGATCAAATCCAGAACCTCATGAATGCTAAGCAAGCACTCTGCTACTGAGTCACATTTTGAGACCGTATTTTCAGAATCACTTCGAATTGTTGTATTTCAGTGCTCAATTCATTGAGAGGATCTGGGTTGAAATTTATGCAGAGACATTATTATCAAATATAGACCAAGAATTGAATCTTCTCTTTAGAAAGTATTTTTGAAAGAGGCGTGGAACAAAAACCCATTTTATTCTGAAAGTTAGTATAGATAATATATACCCCAAACCCATTTCGTGTATATATGTATATATATTTTCAGATTATTTTAATTGGGATGAATATTTGAAAGAAACTGGATCCATAAGTGCTCCTTCAGAATGCTTCAGACAGGTATGCCAAAATTCTGTAGATGTTGTATGTATTAATGTAAACCATTAACTTGTTGAAGGGTTCTGTGTGATTGTGAGGCTCTGGAGTTTGAGGAGAAAGTAGATTGTGGTAGTACCACATAGAAGTCAAATGGTCTCTGCATTCACTCATGAATTTACTCTATGTTAAGTATATATGCTTGCTTATCTGGAGGGATATACAGGTATATACATAATTATAAGAAATGTGATAACTTTATATGGGAGACTTCATAGAAAAGATGCTGTTCCGGATGGTTGGAGTGGGGGGAAAGATGTTTTATGAAGAGGAAACACTTGAAGCTAAAGCACAGCAGTGTGAAAGAATCTTGACTGTTGGAACATGCCATAGGATAGCTAGAGCACAGAGTAGATAGAAGTAATAGTGTGGGATTAGGGTTAAAGGTATGAGGGTGTTTAACTGTGCAGAGATTTTGGACTTTATCATAAGCAGTGATGAACTACTAGTTGGCTTATTTTTAGGGAGAAGAGCCTGGTCAGATTCTTCTTTTGGAAAGGCACTCGAGGTGCATTTTAGAGGTCCTATTTGGGCTACCTGAATGTGGTCAGGTGAGAGAGACTAGTATGGGCAGTGTTTTTATTCTTCATGTCAAGCCAAGAAGGAAGCTGGGAGCAGTTCTTTTTCCATAGCCCTTGGAGTGTTAACCTCATTTACACTTTGCTGATTACTGTGTGCTGTTTTTCGTAGAGTTCATGCATTTTAACATACTTATATTTATATATAGTCTGAGATTCCACCAACTAATGACTTCAAAATTGGCATGAAATTGGAAGCCCGTGACCCTCGGAATATGACTTCAATATGTGTCGCCACCGTCATTGAATGTATTGGGGCCAGAGTACATTTACGGCTGGATGGTAGTGATGATAAGAATGACTTTTGGAGACTTGTTGATTCCTCAGACATTCAACCTGTTGGAACATGTGAAAGGAAAGGACAGTTTCTTCAGCCTCCATTAGGTAAGGATTAGCAATATTTCTTTAAAAAATAATTTACTTTATTGTTATTATAGAGATGATATATTAGAGGAATTATAATTGCATGTCAGGTAATAAGTACATATCCTTTCAAACAGTGTTTTCTGATCCCTCATTCTCTCCTAGTCCCTTCCTCCTGTCTCTCACTTTCATCAGTGTCCAGTGCCCTCCACTGTTGCACTTCCCCCCTCCCTTCCCCCTCAAGTTCTGTGCCCTCCCTGAAGATATACATATGAATCCATCATGCATAAGGTAAAGAAGACAGAATCACCAAAAACTAAAAACTAAAGTCTATTGTTTTCATGTCTTGGAGTTTGTTTCAGTATGTATATTATTTTATATAAATATGAAGAGGCACTTAGGCATTGTGCCTCTTGTGTTTCTTGCCTAAGAGTAGGATAAACAGTTTTTGGCTTTTTTGGTTGGTCATAGGGCTTGAACTCTGGAGCTCTTCAGCGTTAGCTAAATGCTCTATCACTTGAGTCACAGCACCAGTTTCAGCTTTCTGGTGATTAATTGGAGATAAGAGTCCAAAGGACTTTTGGCTTTGAACCATACTCCTAAGATCTCAACTTCCTGATCCTCAGATCTCAGCCTCCTGAGTAGGTAGGATTACAGGCGTGAGCCACCAGCGCCCAGCAGGACAGTTTTAAAATAACATTATTATTGTTATTTTTGTTTGTCAGTTGTGGGGCCTGAACTCGGCTTTTTTCTGCTTATGTGGTGCTGAGGAATAGACCCCAGGGCCTCATGCATGCAAGGCAAGCACTCTACCACTGAGCCACCTTCCCAGCCCTGTACTTTATCTTTTTGTTATTTTAATTTATGTCTGACTTTAGGCAATTATAAAGAAAAATGTTATACTTAGAAAAATCTTGAATAATAGCACAGGATAAAATGAGAGTTAAGAGAAGCTGTCTCAAGTAGACTCTGGGTTTCTATTATTTATTTTACTGTGCTTACTGGATTTTTAAAAATCACCTTTCTATTGATTTATCAATTCATCTTTAGTTATTGATGTTATTGACAATAGTAAACTTCTCTTAAATACTTCAGCATGTGTATCAATAACCAGAATAAATATTTATAGATTTTTAAATTGGTGGCCCTAAGGTTTGAACCTCAGGCCTTGCACTTGTTGGCAAGCACTTTGCTACTTCACTCATGCCCCTAACTCTCCTTTTTACATTCATTATTTAAAAAATAGGGTCTTGTTTTTTGCCTGGTCTGTCCTGGCTGCAGTTCTATTTATGTCTCTCATGAAACTAAGATAATAGGTGCACACCACTGTGCCCAGGTTTTTGGTGGTTGACATGGTGCTTTCTAAGCTTTTTGCCCAGGTTGGACTCAAACTGTGATCCTCCCATTTTCAGTCTCCTGGGTTGCTAGGATTTATAGGCATGAGCCACCTCACCTGGCTATAAGGTTTTTATTATTTTGCAATAACACATACAATTAAATGCATTGCTATATGTATAGTTTTAAGCCAGGGGTTCTAAGGAGTCACTTGCAACCTTTGCCTATGGCTTTTTGGTTGTTAATGGTAGAATGGAATCTCTTTCTGGGGTCTGACTTTACTATTATGATCCATCTCTAAACGTGTACATGTTTGTTGGTGAACTGTAGCCAGTAGCTCTCTGAAATGAAAGTTTCTAAAAGTAACAAAAAGAGAATGGATCTGTTCTTTTTGTCCATGTCCCTAAGTCCGTAAAAAAGAAACAAGAGGAAAAAACTGGGAGAGAGCCAGGTAAGGGGAGACAGGGTTAAAAAAGAATTGTACTCATTACCTGATTTATGTAACTATAACTCCTATCAACCTTACAATACCAATACAAATACAAATAAATTTAAAAAGTCATTCTCTTAAGAGGAATGGTGAATGAAATCTATTTTTTTTAATATTTAACCTGCTAGCATCACTGGGAAGTTTCTTCATGATACCTAATTTATTTTTTGAAATAGGATACCAGATGAGTGTGTCATCTTGGCCTATGTTTCTCCTGAAGACATTAAATGAAGCTGAGATGGCATCTGCTACATTATTCAAGATGGTGAGGAAGGTGTTATAATACTTCTTAAATTATTAGATTAGTAAGGTTGTTAGTTTGTTAGGGTCACTATAAAAAGTACCACAGGCTGGGTGGTGTAAAATTTTATTTTCTCACAGTTCTGAAAGTCTTAAGATTAAAGTGCCTTCAAGGTTGGTTTCTAGTAAGGCAATCATTGGCATATAGGTAGCTGCCTTCTTGAGTTTTTGAATGGCATCTTTGTGTGTACATCTTACAGGTTTTATCCTTGTTCTGTTATACCTGTCATGCTAGAATAAAGCCCTGTCTCTGAATACTATTGTTTTGGTGGTTAGTACTTAAACATAGGAATTTGGTGGTGGGATGCATGTGTCATAATTCAGCTCTTAGTATTAGGTTAGATAATTGAAATTTATTTATTATTTTGTCATAATTCTGGAGGCTCAGAGTCTGAGTCAAGGTATACACTAGCTTGGTTACTTTGCAGCCTCTTTGTAGATGCTATGTTCTGTGTTTTTGTACATGGGCTATGTGTCTGTGTTCTACTTTCCTTGTATAATCTTGCATATTAGAATCCACCCTAATTAGACCTCATCTTAACATATTTCATTGAAGACCCCATTCCAAAATAAACAGGCTACTCTATTTGAGGATTTTTTTTCTTTGTGGGCCTGGAGTTTGACATCAAGCTCCTAATATTTTCTTGGCATATGTTCTGCCATTTGAGCCAAGGCTCCAATCCTTTGTGGCTTTAGTTATTTTGGTAGAGTCTCATGTTTTTTGTCCTGGGCCAGCGTCAGGTGTCAGTTCTAGCTGTGAGCCTCCCATTTAACTGGAACCACAGGCATTCAGCATCATACCTGTATTATTGAGATAGGAGTCTTGCCAACTTCTTTTTTTTTCTAGACTAATCTTGAAATGTGGTCTTCCCAATTTCTGCTTCCTGAGTAGCTGGGAGGGGGAACTTTATTTGTGGATTTATTACAAATGGTATTGACCAAGTGCAGTAAAAAATAATAAAAAAATAAAAATTTTGCTGGATGCTGGTGGCTAATCTCTGTAATCCTAGCTACTCAGGAGGCTGAGATCTGAGGATCACGGTTCAAAGCCAGCCTGGGCAGGAAAGTCCGTGAGACTCTTATGTCCAATAAACCACTCAGTAAAAGTCAGAAGTGGAGGTGTGGCTCAAGGGGTAGAGCGCTAGTCTTAAGCACAAAGAGGCTCAGGGACAGCACCCACGCACAAATTTCAAGCCACAATACCAGCAAAAAAATTAAAAATTTTGAAAACAAAACTTTTAATTCCTGCATGTTCATTACACAGTTCATTTGATGTGGAGAAACTCTCGGTGCTGCATTATTGTCAGTTGTGTTTAAATTGTTACATAACCTGCTAAGTGGTTTTTTTTTTGCCCTTAATTTTGTGCAAGAGGTTTCTGTTGAATTTCTTTTCTTATTAGTTTGTGTGTACCCTTTTCAGCCAAGCTTGAAACTTGACCCTGGCATCTAGATAGCCAATTAATCAGGAAGCTCTACCATGTAGCTTCCTAATTATTTCTTTGTTCTTTCTTTTTTTTTATTGTGAAAATACCGTACAGAGGGGTTACAATTACATGGGCAAGGTAATGAGTACATTTCTTATCAAGCATTGTTGCCTCCTCCTTTGTTTCACCCCTTACCATCCCTTCCCATATCTCTCCCCCCCTTCCCCCCGCCGCCACCCCCCCCACACGTCAAAGTTGTAAAGTTCATATTTGACATAATGTCTTGTACATCTCATTGGTGCCATGGGTCCACCTGTATCCCTATTTAAACAATTTGTTTTTTCCCTTCCCCTCCACAAATTATACCAACATCAAATACAGTGAAAACGGGTTATACCGTAGGGGAGGGGCATACAAAGCAACAAAGAAATATCTTATAAATATGTTAGAAACAATAACAAGAAAGAAAAAAAATATTTGAGTCCTTAATTTGGGGTTCATTACTTAACATCAACTTATCTGACCATTTATGCTTGTCTCAGATATATACTAGTTATTGCAAATAAGGGAAACCATAGGACCTATGTTTTTTTGGGCCTGGCTTACTTCACTTAATATAATTTTTTCCAAGTTTTTCCATTTCCTAACAAATGGGGCAATGTCATTCTTTCTGATGGAGGCATAGAATTCCATTGTGTCTATATACCACATTTTCTTGATCCATTCATCTACTGAGGGGCATCTGGGTTGGTTCTATATCTTAGCTATGGTAAATAATGCTGCAGTAAACATAGTTGTGCTGGTAGCTTTAGTGTGGTCTTGTTTGTAAACATTTGGGTAAATGCCCAAAAGTGGGATTGCTGGGTCATAGGGGAGCTCTATGTGGAGTCTTTTGAGGAACCTCTATACTGCTTTCCATGTTCTTTTCTAAAAGTACCACCACTGTCTCTCATGCAGACTTCACTTGACTGTTAAATTAACCATTTAACTCTTCCTAATCTTCAACTGTTCCACACAACTGCTAGAAATGTGTTTCTGACACAAAAATCTTAACCATAACATTAATTCCTGTGCTTTGAAACCCAGTGACAACTAAGATCAAATGCAAATTTCTCGTTATAACTTTTTATGTCCTGTTTTATCTGGTTTGCAGTTGCCAGGTTTCTTTTTAAAGCTGTTTTACCTCATGATGATTTTTCCTGGCTGACTTCTTAAAACAATTTAAGTCAGACATTAAATCCTTCCCCTAGATCCCCTTCTTAATTTATTTTTTTAAAGTATCTTTTTTTTCCTGTTTTTTTTTATTGTGAAAATACCATACAGAGGGGTTACGATTACATGGGCAAGATAGTGAGTACATTTCTTTCTTTCTTTTTTTTTT
>NW_012267366.1:6429232-6454981 GCF_000151885.1 Dipodomys ordii | reverse complement strand
TTTTTTCTTTTTGCTTATATGGTGCTGAGGAATCAAACCCAGGGCCTCATGCATGCAAGGCAAGTGCTCTACCACTGAGCCACCTTCCCAGCCCGGGAGTACATTTCTTATCAAGCATTGTGTCCTCCTCCTTTGTTTCCCCATACCATCCCTTCCTCTCACCACTCCCCACCCCCACTCTTTTTTTTGTCTGTCATGGGGCTTGAACTCTGGGCCTGGGCGCTGTCCCTCAGCTCTTTAGCTCAAGGCTAGTGGTCTGCCACTTGAGCCACAGCGCCACTTCCAGCTTTGTCTGCGTATGTGGTGCTGAGGAATGGAACCCAGGGCCTCATGCATATTAGGCAAGCATTCATACATAAGTTGAATGTCTACTATGCAGCAAGCTTACTCTCTGGTTAGGAAGAAAGTCAGTCAAATTAAATAATAAAATAATGAGAATATATAATTAACCTTGAGAACAGTAAAGGTTTGGAATAGTTACTATATGGAATTGAAGGGGAGACAATGTAGGAACACATGCCATTATTTTGGATGGCTCAGCTGAAAAAGCATGAAAATACATCGCACTATAGGTAATAAGCAGTGCTTAGCAGCTAAGTATAAATAATTGAGTGAAACAGATGCTGGTAATGAACTAATAAGTTTTTGAGATAATAGGGCAAGAATAAGGTTTAGGGTACTAAAAAGAGAGTAATGACATGATGCTCTGTACTCTTGTTTTGAGGGGAATGATGGAATGTTTGGATCTTTGGTCCTCTTCTGTATCAGTGGTTCTCAGTTGAGAAGAGGAGGTAATTCAATTCCCATTAGGGATATCTTCCAGTTTTGCACTGTGAGAGGGTTGGTAGTATTACTGACATCTAGTGAAGAGACCAAGAATGCTGCTAAACTCCTACAGCACATAGAAAGGCTCCCACATCAAAGGACATTCTTTTCCCAAATGTCAGTAGTGCCAAGACTGAGAAACCTTTAATCTGCATTCTTTGGAATATATTATATTTCCTAGATTTAAATATAATATGCAGATGGCTTTCAAATTTATATTTTGTATCAAGACCTTTTGCTTCTAACTTAAACTTCTCTATTGAGCTACTTACCTATTGAGAGCATCTCCACTTGGATATCTGATAGAAATTTTAGACTTGTACCTGCAATCTCCCCAGCTCAGGACAGCCATCTTTCCAGGTGATCAGGACATAAGCCTTGGTGAACACTTCTTTCTAACAGTCTAAGGAAATCCTGTTGGCTCTACTTTAAAAATATATCCCAAAAATTTTTGGGATATATATTTGACCATTTCTCCTTGTCTCTTTTCAAGTTTCTTGTTGATTACTTTCCCTTGTCCCCAGTCAGGCCTTACTAGTACTACTAGAATGTACAGTTTACCAGAGCAATGATATTTCTTATTGTTTTTCACCAATGAATCTTAATATTCCTGGTACATACCTAAAAGAATGTATTTCTTGAATGTTAATGGATTAGTCTTTTATTTCTTTCCAGGTTCTTAGCTCTGCAGGGAAAAAAGTGAGATGTTGGAGAGCAGAGTTTCTAATCTGTGAGAAATTCTTTCTTCCTGTATTAATTGATAAATATGGAATTTAGTTTTTGGTTGCTAAGGTTTATAAGAGCACATTTGAGATAATGTTTCTTAATATATTTACACAGTAAAAAGCATTTTTCCCTAAAAATGTCTTGGTAGGAACCACCAAAGCCACCTCTAAATAATTTTAAAGTGGGGATGAAACTGGAGGCGGTTGACAGAAAGAATCCTTTCTTTATCTGCCCGGCAACCATTGGAGATGTTAAAGGAGATAAAGTCTATGTTCAGTTTGATGGTTGGAGTGGAACATTTGATTATTGGTGCAAGTATGACTCCAGAGATCTCTTCCCAGTTGGGTGGTGTTGCCTGACAGGAGATGTATTACAGCCAATTGGAAAAAAGGGTAAGCTAATAAATAATGATACGGGTTTTTAAATTTTTACTGAAATTAAATCCAATGACATTATGTTAGCATTAGTAGTGTTAGTATTTCATTGCCCAACTAGATTGTAGAAAGGTTAGCAAGATCACTGTCTAGTTTGGAGAACTAGAGATCAAGTGAGGGTATGATTAGAATTCTTGAAGACCTCATCATCATCTAAGTTCCAGTTCCCTACTGGAGATTATGGACAAAAGCTAATGATCACATTTGAACCTATGAAGTCTTTTTGCTATAGTAATTGAATGGAGAGATGGGAGATAAGCTACTCTTGTAATTATTCAATTAAAAATTGCATATGGAGTCTGGGAATAACTAAATGGTAGAGTGTATGAATAGCATTCATAAGACCTAAGTTGTATCTTCAGCACCCAAAAATATTTTTACACCTGTTATTCCATTGTTCTTTTTGTTTTGGGTGGTGGTGGTGGTAGGGCTTGAACTCAAGGCCTAGACGCTGTCCCTGAGCTCTTTTTGCTCAAGGCTGGTACTCTAAGCACTTAGAGCCACAGCTCAACTTTCAGTTTTCTGGTGGTTAATTGGAGAAAAGAGTCTCATGGATGGTCCTTCCTGGGCTGGCTTTGCACTGTAAGCCTTAGGTCTCAGCCTCCTGAGTAGCTACATTACAGGCATGAGCCACCAGCACCTGGCCCATTGTTCATATCTTTTTTTTTTTTCTGTTCACGGGGCTTGAACTCGACCTGGGCACTGTCCCTCAGCTCTTCAGCTCAAGGCTAGCACTCTACATACCACATGAGCCACAGTGCCACTTCTGGCTTTTTCTGCTTATGTGGTGCTGAGGAATTGAACCAAGGGTCTCAAGCATGTGAGGCAAGCACTCTACCACTGAGCCACCTTCGCAGCCCCTGTTCATATCTTAAACATAAATTTTGGGCATTCCTGGGATTAAACTTAGGGCTTCATGTTTAATGGGCAAGTGCTTTAGGACTGATTTATGCCTCCATTTTTTTGCACTGGTTATTTGGAAATAGGGTTTTGTTTTTGCTCAGATTTGTACCTAAAGTTTGATCTTTTTTTTTCAAATTAAATTTTATGCCAGTCCTGGGGCTCGAACTGTCCATGACCTTCTTTTACTCAAGGCTAGCCCTCTACCACTTGAGTCACAGCTTTACTTCTGGCTTTTTTTCCTTAGTTGTGGGACTTGACCTCTCGCCCTGAGTGCTGTCCCTGAACTCTTTTGCTCAAGGTTAGTGCTTACCACTTTGAGCCACATTGCCACTTTCATTTTTTTTTGGTAGTTTATTTGAGATAAAAGTCTCATGGACTTTCCTGCTTGGGCTCGTTTCAAACTGTGATCCTCAGATTTCAGCCTCCTGAATAGCTAGGATTACAGGTGTGAGCTGCTGGCACATGGCTAGATCCTCCTATTTTATGCTCCTGCTGTAGCTTAGATGAAAAGTGCACCACACTCTGCTTTTTCTGCTAAGATGGAGTTTCATGAGCTTTTTTGCTTGAGCTGAATTACAGTTGTGGTCCTACTGAACTCAGCCCTCCAAAGAAACTAGATTGATAAGCATGTACCCCTATACCAAGCACTTAGTTGAGAAAGAGGTCTCATGAACTTTGCAAAGCTAGCCTTGAACCATGGTCCTTCTGATTTTAGCCTTCCGAGTGGCTAGGATTGTAGGCATGAGCCATGGAGCCTGGCTGTTAATTTTTAAATGTTGAGTTTAACAACTATTGAAAATAGGGTTTATAAGATTTTTGTCCTACTTTCAATTTACATCAATAATTAGATAATCTTAAGTAGAATCTACATGTGAGTGAAAATTTTTAATTCTCTAGAAGCCATTGTAGATTTCTATGTTATTTTAGCTTTGGTAATGTTTGTCACTTGTAATGTTAGGTTTCCTAAGTTGAATATTCTGATTATATTTTCTTTCAGAGAAAAGTCATTAAAATATTTAAGTTCCTTGGAGCTTCCAAGGGCTGAGACATGTCTAACATGGTCTTCAGTGATAGAATTAACTCCTGAAATTTAAATCAGGTCTAAGCATAGAACCAAGTCATTGGCCTAAGTGTAATATAATCAATTTTAGACAAAATTTACCTTGCTAAATGTATTCATACCAGAAAAAGATAAATATAGAAAATGAGTAGGTGAGGTATGCAGAAGAGGGTAGACTTTATTATGTGCTATTATACTACAGTGTACTATATATCATGATTTTTTTTCCAGTCCTGGAGCTTGAACTCAGGACCTGGGCTCTGTCCCTAAGCTTCTTTTGCTAAAGGCTAGCACTCTACCACTTGAGCCACCATGCCACTTCTGGCTTTTTCTGTGTATGTGGTACTGAGGAATTGAACCCAGGGATGCTAGGCAAGCACTCTACCTCTAAGCCACATTGCCAGGCCATCATGTTTTTTTTTTACTCTAAAACTTTTTTTGTGCCAGTACTGGGGCTTGGACTCAGAAGTACATGTTCTTGCTTGTATTTTTTGCTCAAGGCAAGAGCTCTACCACTCTAGTTTTTATGATGTTCTTTTTATTAGGAACCTTACCAATTTCTTGCTGCCAAAATTCTAGGAAGTAGTAACTAGTGGCTGATTTTGTAAAATTTTATATGATACAGATCTAGGTGCATATGATGCTAAGATAAAGCATACTCTCTGTTCTCAAGAAGTTTACATTCCGGTTGAAGAGAGATGGAAGGATACATATGTAAAATACAATGAAGAATTAAGAAAAAATAAAGATGTGCTGTTGATACAGAGGCAATCAAAAACTTCTAATCTGAGCTAGAACGAAAAGTAATTGGGTAAAGGAAAAAATGACGGGGCTGTGAAGGTGGCTCAGTGATAGAGTGCTTGCCTTGCATGCCTGAGGCCCTGGGTTCAATTCCTCAGCACCACATAAGAAAAAAGCCAGAAGTGGTGCTGTGGCTCAAATAGTAGAGCGCTAGCCTTGAGCTGAAGAGCTGAGGGACAGCGCCCAGGCCCAGAGTTCAGGCCCCACGACCGGACCCTCCCCCCCCCAAAAAAAGAAAGTAAAAAAAAAAAGAAAAAAATGACAGGTGATATGACTATTAAGAGAGATGTTAGTGTTAGACTGAATGGAAATGCAGGTAAGGTGAACCTATCACAAAGGTATAAATTTTCACTTTATCATGAAAACAGGTGAGTTTTTGGGGGGACACAAATGGAATGTGAGATTGAGAATGTTGTTGTCCTCCAGTAAAAGTTCCTACCTTATATTTCCTTCATGATACAGTTTATATGCCTAGCATAATGACTGTATTTCCTGCCCCTAGCAGTATGGTACACCTATGAGTCTTAAGTACACACAGTGTGTTCCACTTCTAGGAAGTATATTATAGAGAATTGAACTGTGTCCTCCTTTATTCCTTTTTCCTGCTTCTATCCTGGTACTAGAAGTGTGGTTTTGGCTGTGAGTTACTTTCCTAGACCATGTGATAGGGACTCATAGGTAATACAGAGTGGAAAGCAGGAAGGAGTTGTAGTTCCCTGTAGGGCAGAACTTCATATTAGTCTATATAGTTCATTTCCAGACTGTTCTTTGAGAGAGATAAACTGAAATAAACTAAGTATTTAGCTATACTATTTTAGCGTTTTCTCTTACTTTTAGGTGAATTTAATTCTTTTCTTTTCTTTTTTTTTTTTTTTGGGTCCGGTCATGGGGCCTGAACTCTGGGCTTGAGCACTGTCCCTAAGCTCTTCAGCTCAAAGCTAGCGCTCTACCACTTGAGCTACAGCGCCACTTCCGGCTTTTTTCTTTTTGCTTATGTGGTGTTGAGGAATCAAACCCAGGGCCTTGAGCATGCAAGGCAAGTGCTCTACCACTGAGCCACCTTCCCAGCCCTAGGTGAATTTAATTCTAACTGATACAGCATAACTGGGGCATCCAAGTACATAAGTCCACTGGATAGTAGCATATACGGATGTGAACCCTAGAAAAAAGACAGTGGCTAGTTAAGCAGATTTTAGAGTTGTTACATTCACTATAATACTCTGTGACAGGTGGGAATGTAGATGCTGGGAGGTTAGTGGGTATAGCTTACACAGTGTGTTAATAGTAACAAATAGTAAAAGTTTTGAGTCTGTTTTTTTTTTTGTTTTTGTTTTTGTTTTTGCTGTTGTTGTTGGTCATGGGTCTTGAACTCTGGGCCTGGGCGCTGTCCCTCAGCTCTTCAGCTCAAGGCCAGCACTCGACCACTTGAGCTACATGCCACTTCTGGTTTTCTGGTGGTTCATTGGAGAAAAGAGTCTCATGGACTTTTCTGCCCAGGCTGGCCTTGAACCACGATCCTCATATCTCAGCCTCCTGAATAGCTAGGTTACATGCGTGAGCCGCCAGCACCCAGCTTGAGTCTGTTTTTAATTGTGTGTACGTAATAGGAAGAGGTAGGACAGACTAAGACAGAACTTTGTGAGCTAAAATTTTGAATAGTAATTCTTGGATTTGAATCACCTGGAGGCATGGATTGGCCTCCATCTGTGAACCTTTCTGTTTCAACCTCCCAAGTAGCCAGGTTTATAGGTATGAGCCACTGGCACCTGGCTAGGTGTTCATATATTTTTTTTTAATTAAAGGTGAGTAGCATATTCCCTGCTTATATATCACACACCTTTAGCAAAAAGATGTTTTGTGCCCTGAGCTTTTTTTGCTCAAGACTAATACTCTACCACTTGAGCCACTGCTCTACTTCTGGCATTTTTGGTGATTAATTGGAGATAAAAGTCTCAAGGATTTATCTCTCAGGGCTGACCTGGCTTCCAACTATTTGTAAAACCAATGGTGGCAGTTAAGTGTTCCTTTGCCCTAGCAAGTGAGGGGGTGTATTACTCTTTCTTCTTGGATTGCTAAGTGTTAGAATGTGGATAAAAAGGTTGCAAAATGTAATGTTTTCTGTCACAGGCGAAATTTACCACATACTAGTCTTTGAATATGTCAGCAAGAAAACAATAGACTGTTTGAAATTGTAAAATGAAGATCTTTAAAAAAAAGTAGTTGGAGGCCAGGTCTAGTGGCTCACACCTCTAATCCTAGTTACACAGACTGAGATCTGAGAATTGTGGTTCGAAGTTGGAGGTCAGCCCAGGTAAGGGAATCCGTGACTCTTATCTCCAATTAACCACCAGAAAACCATAGGTGCAGCTGTGGCTCAAAGTGGTAGAGCCCTAGCCTTGAGCAAAGAAATTTGCTCATGGATAGTTCCCAGGGTCTTAGTTCAAGCCCCATGACTGACCAAAAAAAAAAAGTAGTTGGCTTTATTTTTTCATGGGGCTTGAACTCTGGGGCCTGGATGCTGTCCCTGAGCTCTTCAGCTCAAGGCTAGCACTCTACCACTTGAGCTACAGTGCCACTTCTGATTTTCTGGTGGTTTATTGGAGATAAGAGTCTCATGGACTTTCCTGCCCGGGCTGGGTTTGAACCTCGATCCTCAGATCTCAGCCTTCTGAGTAGCTAGGATTATAGGTGTGAGCCACCAGCGCCCAGCAAGTAGTTGGCTTTTGATCAGGTAGGTAAATAGTTTCATAGCTCTTTCTATAAAGAATTTTTATTTGGCACAAGTATGTAAAATTTAATTTTAAGTGCTAATACAATTGTTGAGAGATATGTGTGTACACACACATACACACACACACACACACACACACACACACACACACACACATTTGCCTTCAAACATGGACAAAAGTAATCCTGGCAGGTAATCTCTGTTCAAGATAATAAAATTGTCTAGATTAGGCTACCAGATAACTAGTAGCTACAGATCATTTGGGCATAATAGTAGCCTTTCCATGATAACATTATGTATTAATTGTAGTATATGAAACATTATTTGATATACCTATAGGAATATAATGTATTATAGCTTTAAATATGTATAATTTTTATTTTTCAATTATACCTCAATAAAGCTAAAAAAAAAACACCCAAGAGCAGAGGAGTGACCAGACCTCTGAAAGCTGAAGAAGAAGCCATAGGTAGTTGCTTTGCTTTGTTTTTTCTATATTGATTTGCAAGATTATTACTATATATGGCAAAAATTGTTTAGCATCTGAAAGATTTCTGAGTTAAGAAAAAAATGAAAGTTGTCAAAACTGCTAGAAATTTTCAATGTTTCAAAGCTAACTTTTTATAAAAGCTTCTTCCTGCCATCCTAACTACTCAGGAGGCTGAGATTTGAGGATTGCAGTTCGAAGCCAGTCTGGGCAGAAAAGTCTGTGAGACTCTTATCTCCAATTAACTACCAAAAAAGCCAGAAGTAGAGCTGTGTCTCAAGTGGTAGAGTGCTAGTCTTGAGCAAAAAAGCTCAGGGACAGCGCCCAAGCCCTGAGTTCAAACCCTAGTACTGGCTCACACACAAAAAAGTCTCTTTAAATTTTCAGATAATGTGAAATCTTAATATACATTAAACATTTTAAATAGTACCTTTGTTTTATTTTGATGAATAAGCTTTGGGAATGAAGATTAAGTTAAACACTTAAGTATTCATAACAAGATAATGCCTTAATTATGTTATTTTGTTTTATTGTTATTTATTGCCGTGTTGTTCTCTCAGTTCCTGATACAAAGGCTGTAGCTGAAGCACAATCTTCTGCTTCTGGAGAGACCCAGCGGCTGGTGCAAACTCCGAAGAAAACCATGGCAACACCAGCAACAGGGTCAACAAGGAAATCTGGTAGAATTAAAAAACCTAAATCTATTCCCGTTCCTAAGAAGGGGAGCTCTGTTAAAACTACCACTTCAAAGAAAACCAAGGTTAGTCATATACTTTGCTAATTTATATTTCTCTGCCATGCTTTATTATTTATTACATAGAGTTTAGAAATTTATTAAGAACATGCTGAGGTCTTTTTTTGCAATACACTTTTATTGTAAAGGTGTTAAACTAAAGCCACACACATATTTTTTATTAATAATTTTGAGTACTTGGGATCTTTTTTTTTTGTCAGTCGTGGGCTTCTGAAATCTGGGCCTGGGCACTGTCCCTCAGCTCTTCAGCTCAAGGCTAGCGCTCTACCAGTTGAGCACAGCACTACTTCTGGCTTTTTCTGCTCATGTGGTGCTGAGGAATCCGAACCCAGGGTCTCATACATGCAAGGCAAGCACTCTACCACTGAGCCACCTTCCCAGCCCCAAAAGGTTTAATTCTTATGTAATTGGTAGAAAAGAGAGTAGCTGGCAGAAAAGAAAATACTGAAGAAATAATTTATCAAAATTGCCCATATTTCATAAGTGATAGAAATATAATAACAAAATATTCAACTAGGGTTAGGAAGGTGGCTCAGTGGTAGAGCACTTGCCTTGCATGCATGAGGCCCTGGGTTTGATTCCTCAGCACCACATAAGTAAAAAGAAAAAAGCCGGAAGTGGTGCTGTGGCTGAAGTGGCAGAGCGCTAGCCTTGAGCTGAATTGCTGAGGGACAGTGCCCAGGCCCAGAGTTCAGGCCCCATGACCAGACCCCCCCCCAAAAAAAAAAAGAAAAAAGAAATTTATAGACTTTTTTTTAGTAGTGTGAAAAAAATTTATTGCATGGAAGGAACCTCAGAAAACTAAGTTCTATATAGTGAACTATTTTGACTAAGGTGTAAGGAGTTGAACTAGATCAGAGAATCTTGGCTTTTTGATCGCTTCCTGCACATTTGAGGAACTCTGAAAAGTACTGCAGTTCATGATACACAGAAGATTTCCAACCTGAGGACTTCTGATAACTAGTTTTATGAACCAGTGTTGGCTATAATTTTGAGCATAATGTAAACTCATGTTCTTTGTTTTTAACAGGAAAAATTTATTCCTGTATTATGTTCCACATCTTCAGCTTCTCTGCGTTCTCTGACCAGAGGCCGTGGCAGTTCTAAGGATTCTAGTTCTGGACCATCTAAAATAGTGATGTCTACAGGTAATTTAGTATTTTTAAAGGTTGTAAAATTCCATTATATTCTGTATTGTTTTCAGTATCTGGAAATAATTCTTGGGAATAAGAGGTAAAAAGGTGATAATAGTGAATATTTCCTTAAGCGTTTTCACATTAAAGCATTTTATGAGTCATCATGACTGTTCAATTTGATAATAAGGAAAAATGTCTGTTTAAATATGTAAAGTCAGTTGAAAATTCAGTGTCTTAAAATATGTTAAGATCTATAACATTTATGTTGTTAGTGAATTGATTCTCAATTTCTTTTTATTTTGCCACTGTGTAGTGTATATTTTTTGTTGTTGTTTTGTTAGTCCTGAGGCTAGAATTCAGGGCCTGGACTCTGTCCTTGGAAATTTTTGCTGAAGGCTAGTGCTCTGCTACTTGAGCCACAGTTTCACTTCTGTATATTTGATGCTTAATTGGAAATAGGAGTCTCATGAAATTTCCTGCCTGGGCTGGTTTTGAGCCATGATCCTCAGATTTCAGCTTCCTGTGTAGCTAGGATTACAGACTATGAGCCACAGGCGCCTGGCTATTGTCTGTATTTTTACAGCTACTTCAAAGTTTTAAAAATTTCATTTGAGCCGGGCACCAGTGGCTCATACCTGTAATCCTGGCTACTCAGGAAGCTGAGATCTGAGGATCGAGGTTCAAAGCCAACCCGGACAGGAAAAGTCCATGAGACTCTTACCTCCAATAAAACACCAGAAAACTGGAAGTGGCACTGTGGCTCAAGTGTTAGAGTGTTAGCCTTAAGCTGAAGAGCTCAGGGACAGTGCCCAGGCCCTGAGATCAAGCCACACAACTGACCCCCACAAAAAATTCATTTGAAAATACTTTCTCTTGACAGATCCTTTACTTGCCTGTCAGGTATTGTGACCTTGACTGTTCTTTGCTATGTAAAGAATGTAAAAGAAGACAGACCCAGTCAAGTCAATTCCTCTTATCTCCTATGCATATTTCCTTATTCCTTTCCTGTTTTTAAAGAACATGTCCTAGGTCCTTAATTATTTTCCCTCTACTCTTCTAATTCCTTGGACTTTTCCGTTTTTTGGTCGTTCATGGGATTTGAACTCTGGGCTTGGGCGCTGTCCCTGAGCTCTTCAGTTCCAGGCTAGCACTCTACCACTTGAACTACAGCATCAACCACTTCTGGTTTTCAGGTGGTTAATTGAAAGTAAGAGTCTCATGGACTTTCCTGCCTGGGCTGGCTTTGAACTGCGATCCTCAGATCTCAGCCTTCTGAGTAGCTAGGATTACAGGCATGAGCCACCAGTGCCCACCTTTCCTTGGATTTTTTTCTTCAACATTTTTCTTTCTTGACTAAAATATAATTACATTGTTTATTTTTTTAAAGAGAGATCACCTTAAAAAGTATTATTTTAGCATACCTTAGTTTACAGTTTATTTCTGACTTTCAGTCCATTATTAGGAGAGATTAATTAAATAAATACAAGCTGACCATATGTAAACTGAAAATCTGAAATCTGAAATGGCTTAAAATTTAAAACTTCTTGAGCGCTTAGTGTGATACCACAAGTGACAAACCCTTGACTTCATGTGGTGGGTTGCAGTCAAAACACAGGTGCCAAAAACATCGTAAAAATAATGTCTGTACATAATTTATTTCTCACATATGATATATAAAAGAGTTTTGTGTGTAATTTATTTCCCATATATGAAATATAAGAGTTTGTGTTTAGACCTAACTCTTATCCCCAAGGTATTCTCATTGTGTAATCTGAAGCACTTCTAGTCCCAGGCATTTCAGATAAGACATAATCAACCTATATAAGAGAGAAGAGATAAAACATTGGAATTCTTAGCAGGCAGTGTGTGGCTCACATCTGTAATCCTAACTACTCTGGAGGCTGGAGTTGTGAGGATCATGGTATGAAGTCAGCCCAGCCCAGGGAGGAAAGTCAAAGAGATTCTTATCTCCAATTAAGTACCAAAAAAGGAGAAAGTTGAGCTGTGGCTCAAATGGTAGAATGCTAACCTTGAGTTAAAAAGCTCAGGGGCAATACCTTGGCAATGAGTTTAAGCCCTAGGATGGGCACAGACAAAACATTGAAATTCTTATTCAGCTTTGCTTGTGTTTGAGAGAATGTATCTGTGACCTCAGTAACTCTAGTTTGCGTTTTAATCACCACTGCATTTCTATTTCCTATATTGCTACAAAGTTGCATTACCATGTGTTTCAATGTAGTAAAACAGATTAATGGGTTTTTACAATAATAAATACAGTCTATGTATGAAAGTTTGCAGTTGAAATTAATGAGTTAAAAATAATGTGCATGGTTTTTTGTTTGTTTTTTGGCCACATAGGGCTTGAACTCAGGGCCTTAGCACTGTCCCTGAACTTTTTCACTCAAGGCTAGCACTCTACCAATTTGAGCCATACCGCTTCTAGTTTTCTGGTGGTTAATCGGAGATAAGAGCCTCTTGGACTTTCCTGCCCGAGGCTGGCTTTGAACTGTGATTCTCGGATCTCAGCCTCCTGAGTAGCTAGAATTACAAATGTGAGCCACTAGTGCATAGCTTACCTGCATGTTTTTACAGTGTATATTGATGTATATTTATTGATTCTGATAAATAAAAATGATTAATTTGAGATTATAATTGAATTCTGTATTAGGCTTTTATTAAGGAGTTTTAGTTTTCCAGTGAACCTTGCCATATATAGAATGGATATTTTTATAGTCTTTTGTTGTTATTGTTGTTGTTTGTGGTGCCAGAATTCAGGGCCTGAGTGCTGTCCCTGGGGATTTTTGCTCCAGGCTAGTGCTCAGCCACTTTGAGCCACAGCTCCACTTCTGGTTTTCTGGTTGCTAATTGGAGATAAATAGTCTCATGGACCTTCTTGCCTTGGCTGGCTTTGAACCAGATCTCGGCCCTCTGAGTAGCTAGGATTACAGGTGTGAGCTGCTGGCACCAGGCTTTATTTTTATATTCTTAATAAATATGCATGATTAGAACTTAGTATGGAATATACTTTAAATATTTGGTTATTTTAGAAAATACAACTGAAGTACAATATGGTGATTTAAAAGAAATTGTCTGAAAAAGGAATATATCAAGATGACCAGTTTCACAAGGAAATTAATGTTGTTTACAATTAAATAAGAAATATATTCATCTCTCTTTGTACCATGTTACATAGTATAAAAATATATGAAGAATATTCCTAAACTTTATATACTATAGTTTTTATATAATTTGAACAAAACTCTAAAATATTGAAGACATATTTTGACTTTTTCATTGTATATTTAATATATGTATTCAAATATGCTGATAAATTTGCCTACATATTTTTAGGTAGCAGAAGGAATACTACTATTAACCATATTTAGTTTTTCCTTAAATGGAGTGACAAATGGGATATAGTAATTGTGTACTATGGTCCCAAAGCTTCTTTTAATCAATCTCATTTATTGTTGTTGTGTCGATAAACACATTTTTCCTCAAGTCTGTGTCTATATAAACAAACATGGAAACACTGGCCCTCACCTGGATCCAAAGAAAATCCAGAATCTTCCTGATCACTTTGGCCCAGGCCCTGTGAATGTGATACTTCGTAGGACTGTGCAGTCCTTTGTGGATTGTGCCTTTGAGGCAAAGACTGTTTTTGGATTTCTCAAGCCAGATAATCGTGGAGGAGAAGTGATAACTGGTATAGTAATCTAATCCTTTACTCAATTTTGTTTCCAAAGTTGATTTTCAAATTAGGCAAGATAGGATTTTATGACATGTAGACTATAATATTTATATTCTATTAATGTGCTATAATATTTATTACATTTTTGTAATGAGATATGTACAATAGTTACAAAATGTTTATAGACCTAACACTGTTTTGGGAACTTTACTTGACAAATAGACAAATGATGTTAGAGTGATTATTAATATCACTCTAATGAGATATGGAATTTTCTTTTTATGTATTTGTACCTCAGTAATTGTACATTTTACATTTATATAGCAAACAGATTACCCTATAAGAAGTTTTAAATATAAATATAACTCAAGAACTCATTGAAAGATAAGATGCAGCTTGTGATTTCTGTGATTCTGTTATTAGACACTACAACATTTGTGCCAGTAGAGTGTGTTTGGAATAGAAAAAAATGTTTTTATCAAAGGATTTCTATTCTGTTTACTTTCTAAATATTTTAAAGTAAGACTTTTTTTTAACCAGAGCAAGCTTTGGTTAAAAATGTGTTTGAATGAGAGAAACATTTTAGTGTAAGATTATTCCTTTATTAATTATAAAAAACATGAATTATACATTTCCTAGTATGAGGCAATTTTTGTTACTATGTTTTATGTCTCTCTCTGTGAGATATTGACATCTCTTCTGCCCCAACAGCCTCCTTTGATGGAGAAAATCATGCCATCCAGCTCCCTCCAGTAAATAGCGCATCATTTGCTCTTCGGTTTCTTGAGACTTTGTGTCACAGCCTGGAGTGTGATAACCTTTTGAGTAGCCAGCCTTTTAGCTCTTCTAAGGGTAATATTCATAGCCCTATAAAGCAAGATAAACCAGGTGAGACAAAAATAAAGATTTTTATGCTATGCTTCTATTTTATATTTTATACGTGAGGATCTTATATAGCAGAGTTTCTCTTTCTATCCTTTTTTAAAGTAAGCATTTTTGCCAAATGTATAATATGTAGTTAGAAAGTAATTTCTTGATATGTTAATGGACTTGAGAATTAAAGCATAGGGTTATTTTGGCTTTTTAAAAATGATTATTCACAGAGTTACACATTTTCTATTATATTGAAGTATGGCTTTAAAGATATTAGCCTTATACATGTTTTCTCTTACATGTGGAAGCTTGATCTAAAATACAAACATGCATGATAACATATACATGGCTCTCTGCATATACACAAAAGTGACTAAAGGATGGTATATTTAGGGGAGGAGTCCAAGGTGTAACTCCTCTGAACACCTAATGTACTGTTTATCAATTTTGACAGAGACCCATAGGGGGAGCACATGAACGAAGGGAAGAAGGATGAGCTAATACAGTCATTATAGTTAATGTACATTATGTAGAAAATGAGAGTACCGATTTTTAGGATAAAATACTCTGCTTAGGTGGCTCACACCTGTAATTCTACCTATTGAGGAGGCTGAGATCTGAGGATCACTTTCCTAGCCCAGGCAGGAAAATCTGTGAGACACTTCTCTCCAATTTAACCACCAGAAAACCAGAAGTGGTGCTAGAAAACCAGAAGTGGTGCTACGGCTAAAAGTGGTAGAGTGCTAGCCTTGAGGGAAAATGGTCAGGCCCTCAGTTCAAGCCCCATGACCAACAAAACCACCTCAGGAACTTTTGTCAAATGCATTGTTTGCATATTTTAGCAATTGTCAATTTTAGGACATTTCAGTGAAGTAGAAAATATATAGAGAAATTTCATTGTTTACAAAGTAAGCACAGCTGTACAGTGAAATCTTGGTTGAAAAAATTAGCCATTACTATTACTCTAGAAAAACTCCTAATGTGTCAGTGCCACTTTCTATCTGCTATTCCCCTTAGATCCTTGTGAGGATAACTCCTGTCCTGACTTCTACTATCATCTTTGTTTTGCCTGTTTATGAGCTTAGTACAAATGGAATCATCACAGTATTTCTTTGTGGCTAGCCCTATTCACTTATGTTAAGATTTATTATGTATTAGAACATTTCATTTTCACTGTTGTATAATATTCTATTATGTAAATATGCCTTTATTATTGTTTGTATACATTTAGGTACTTTCTGTTTGGTGTGATTATGAATAGCATTATGGTGAACTTTCTAGTACATGTGTCTTGATGAAATATGTATGTCTTTGTATCATGTTTCTATCTAGGAGTAGAATTACTAAGTCCTAGGAAATGCATAGATTCAGCATTAGTAGTTACCATTAAAGCAGTTTTTCTCAGTGGTTGCTTCAGTTTACTGTCCAGCTGACTGGTTTGTTACCAAGAATAGGTTCTCTGGTGACATTTTTTTATTGTGCAAAATTATAATCCTTGTCTACTGATGCCAGTAGTGTTTC
This sequence comes from Dipodomys ordii, assembly GCF_000151885.1. NCBI lineage: Eukaryota > Metazoa > Chordata > Mammalia > Rodentia > Heteromyidae > Dipodomys > Dipodomys ordii. The sequence goes on along the minus strand of NW_012267366.1, from coordinate 6,439,039 downwards.
TACTGGTTTATAGTGTTCTTTTCGTATCTGTTTTTTTCAGTATATTGAATATTATGTATAAAATATCCATAGATGTTCTAGATTTCTACCTGTTTCTTTTCCCTTTTAGACAGAAAGATGCAGGGGCTAATTCCAGTCAGAGACTCAGCTTGTTTGGTACTGAAGCTTGTTTCATGGTAGTTTATTGGTAGAGTGATTGGATAGCATATACAAGGCCCAAGCTTAGTTCTTGGCATTGTCAAAAAGAAAGAAAAATAAGGAAAAGGGAAGAAAATAATTCTATTTGGTTCTTCTCCAGGAAAACCTAGTAGCAATTCTGTAGTTCCTAAGCCCTGAAAGACTATAGGACATTATGCCTTTATTTTTAGAAATTTGCAGCTCAGATTGTTAGCCTTCTTCTTCATTCACAAAATTGAGACAGGCATGGTGATATGTACCTATGATCTCAGTACTCAGGAGGCTGAGGCAGGAGGATCATGAGGTCAAGGACAATCTGAGCTATATAATGTGTTCAGGCCAACTCAAGCTACATAGTGGGATAGCGAGACTGTCTCAAAACAACAAAAAAGGGCTAGAGGTTGCACAGTACAGCATCTTTCTAGCAATGCAAAGCCCTGAGTTCAAACTCCAGAAGAACTTAGAAAGTAGGGGTGAGGATATGATTCAGGTGGTAGAGAGCTTTCCTAGCAAGCTCAAAGCTCTGAATTTAAACTTCATTACTACCAAAAAAAAGTTCATGTTGAGTCATAAACTATTGAGTATTTGAGTTAGTCCTTTTCCTTGGGTGAGTCTTTATTTCCTGAGTTGCAGAAGGGTTTTGGAGATTCCAGTACTTTTTAAGAGCTTTCATCCTTACTCATTTTTGCATATAGTCCTAGAACCAGCAAAGGTCCCATAGGGGAAAACCCCTCAAGATTTTTATTTTCAATTTGTCACTCTACCTGTGTGTCTCAGCTAAATCTAATCTAATATTTTCTTTTCTTTTCTTTTTTGGTTGGTTGTAGGGCTTGAACTCAGGGTCTGGGCACTGTCCCTAAACCACTTTGGGCTCAAGGTTAACACTTTACTACTTGAGCCACAATGCCACTTTGATTTTTTTTGTCAGTTATGGGGCTTGAACTCTGGGCCTGGGCACTGTCCCTCAGCTCTCCAGCTCAAAGCAAGCACTCTACCACTTGAGCCACAGTGCCACTTCCAGTTTTCTGGTGGCTTATTGGAAATGAGAGTCTCACAGAATTTCCTACCGGGCTGGCTTTGAACAGATCTCAGCCTCCTGAGTAGCTAGGATTACAGGTATGAGCCACTGGCACCTGGCTTCCATTTTTTTGAGTGGTTAGTTGGAGATAAAGAGTTTCATGGGGACTTTTCTGCCCTGTCTGACTTTGAACTGCAATCCTTAGATCTCAACCTCCCGAGTTGTTAGGATTACAGGCATGAGCCACCAGTGCCCGGCTAAATCATTTCCTGATTTATTTTTGCCTCCACAGAACCCTCTGTTTGGGTCAAATCCTATTTTTAGCTCACTAACATGGATCAGGAATATAATTCATGGGAAAAAGTGATGGAAATACTTAAGTTTAGCCTAGAATAGTTCTTCCTCTTCTGGAATTTAATTTTATTAATTTATTTAGAAGTACATTTGATTAATAAGTAAGCAGTAGACTCATTGTAAGAGTAGCCTTAGATGGAATCACCTAGAAAATAGAGTATCTACTTTTCCATATCTCATATTAACTCCTCTTACTCTTGGGAGCAGTTTTTTCAGGTCTTTTTTTTTCTTTTTTCTTTTTTCTTTTTTTTTGTCGGTTATGGGGCTTGAATTTAGGGCCTGGGCGTTGTCCAGAGCCTCTTTGTGCTCAAGGCTAGCTAGCACTCTACCACTTGAGCCACAGCACCACTTCCCGTTTTTGAGTTTAATTGGAAATGAGAGTCTCACAGAGACTTTTCTGCCTGGGCTGGCTTTGAGTCACGATCTTCAGATCTCAGCCTCCTGAGTAGCTAGGATTACAGGCTTAAGCCAATGGCGCCCAGCTTGTCAGGTCTTTTTATAATGAGTTACCTCACTATCATCTTTCTTAGGTATTTAGAGAGATCAGATGAACCCAGAATAAAGTATAGGCATATTCCTCTTAGAAATACATTGAATTATTTCGGTAGAAATATGTAATAGGATGCTGTAAACACATGCTTATGAATAATTGAATTACTGCCATTGTTGATAAAGTTATAGTATGCAAACAGTTGAGAAACATTTCATACTGATACAAAAATGTTTGAATATAGTAATTGCCATTTATAGAATATAGTAATTAGAACACATTTTTTTAAAAACAGTGACCGAGGAACCAAGTGAAACTCAGAGAATGAAACGACCTCAGGAACCAATACATTTTGAAGCTGCCCCTCTTAAGCTGCCCAAATTAATGATACATCCCTCTAAAGGTAAATGGCATCTACATGCTGCAGGATTGGGAAAAGAAGTTCTTTTGCTACCACTTATAAATGCTTTGAGATGATGTTTTTGGAGGTAAGGAAGTCTATTTTCCCAAGTAAGTTTGGCAGTTAGGCTGTAACTTTTACAGCTCGAGTACTGCCCTCCCTTTAGAAGTACATACCATCATTTCTCCCAAGATAAAAAGAAATGTAATAACCTTTTTCCATTCAGCCTTACTTGCTAAAAACTGATAATGGAGTTTTATCATTACTTTTCTTCAGTGAAACTGTTCATTGCTCCAGTAGTAAGCAAGTGTTAGGAACCAACGTTATGATCATGTTATAATAAGTAGTTTTGAAGAATTAAACTCCTAAGTACCAGTGCTTCTGTACCCCATTTGGTACTGGGGATTACACTGAGTTTTGTGCATGCTAGGAAAGTGCTTCACCACTTGAACCATGCCCTTAGCCCAGAAAAAATGCTTTTATGAGATATTAACATCATTGGTGACAAGACTGGCAAGAATTTTGAAATTAACATGATAAATTCAAGTGATAACATGAATCGGTTTGGGTTTCAAAACAGTATCCATTACTATATGATGAAGATGGGATGGTCATGTGCTTTGTACTAGAAGTTTGTGGTTCAGGAGTTGGAGGCATGGCTTATGTGGTGTAGTGCCTGCCTGCCAAGCACAAGGTCAAACCCCAGCCCAACAAAAAAACAATAGTTCATAGTTGATTCCGTATAGCATGGATTAAGTAAATCATTTCTAGAAATGAGATTTTTTTTGCCTGTTTAATAGTATTTGAGCAGTAGCTGTGTTGAAAATAGCCTCCTTTTATCTATTTCTCTATAGAAAAATTGTTGCTTGAAGGACCTGATATGCTCCTAGAGGAAAAAACTCTTGAAGATCCCAAGAATCCACCACTAAGTATAGGAGATTGTTTGAGTTCTGTCTGTGAAGTTGTGCCAGCTACCTCAAGTTTACCTTCAGAGGAGAAGAAATCACCTATCAAGAGCAGTTACTTTGACTCTCCATTTCAAATGCAGAGCAAAAGTGAAGGTATATTCAAATATAGTGATCATCAGGCAATGAATTTATTTTTTCTCGAAGTTTCTACATTCAGTAGCATCTCCTGAGAATGTATTATATTGGAGAAAGTGCCAAAATTATGGAGGCCAAATTCTTCCATTCACAACACTGCCAGAGCTAAGCCATTATGGCTATTGAAATACTCATGGCATCACAGTTATCTCTGGAGATTTGAATCATCAACTATATTTCTGATAGAGATTTCTCAGATTAATGATTTTCTAGCAACTGCAATTTGTCATTTGTTTGAGTACTGTTAGATCTTTGAAACCACTAGTGACTCCAAAACCTAGAAAGACATATTCTCTTTCCTTTTTTTGTTTTCTTGAGACCTTTCCTATCCATAGCCTATATACCTCCTGTGCCAGAACAGAGCTCTGGCATCCTGTTTCTGAAGCTGGATCTTTTTCCCATTCTCCAGATTCTCTGCCATTCACTGTCAGACACCGGTGCCCAGTAGCCTGGGTAAACAAAGCAGCATCTTGTTGCCATTTGGAAAAATCTGAAACAACCATCATGTTCAAAGATGATTATTACCTCTTGCCCTTTTAAAGGTTAAGTGTATAGAAAAGAGAGGGTAGAAATAAGTGGGCTTTTTTCTTTCTAGCATCTAAGCTAGATTGAGTAATGAATGAAGTAGAAACCAAGTAACTCTCTTCTTTTTATTATTGATGCTATCTCTGGACAACCTCACTGTGAGCATACTGTGACACATTTATTATTGTCACTTCCGTCTATCCTATTCCTTTAAAGATTGTCTCTGATTTTAGTTATTCTATATGTGGTGGACCAGTAGTCTTTTTTTCAATTGTTGTTATAGAGTTGAAATACAGAGGGGTTATAGTTACATGAATCAGGTAATGAGAATGCGTACAATTTTTAGTTTTAATATTTTCAAAAAAGTCTGAGCTTTTGAAGAAAGGCCTTAATAAAAAAATTCTAAAAGATTTTTTTTGGTCAGTCATGGGGCTTGAAATCTGAGCCAGGGCACTGTTCCTGAACTCTTCAGCTCAAGGCAAGCGCTCTACCACTTGAGCCACAGCGCCACTTCTGGTTTTCTGGTGTTTATTGGAGATAAGAATCTCACAGACTTTCCTGCTGGGCTGGCAGATCTCAGCCTCCTGAGTAGCTAGGATTATAGGCATGAGCCTGTGGTGCCCAGCTAAAATATTATTTTTAATGTTGAATATCTTATTTCCAAATGTATGATTAATTTTATAATGTTAAAGTATCCTATATTTGAGTTTAAAAATTTTGCTTCTGATCTTCTTAGGAGTGGAAACTTAATAGTAACAACATTATTAGTAATTCACTTAGTGGTTATAGAATTTAACATCATCTTCATTACTGTATGACATTATACGCCAGTCATATAGTATTTTATATAGCCTCATTTATATAACATTCTAAGAATTCCATGAGATGAAGGTTGCTGATAAACATTTTTAGGTTAAAAAAAATCCCAGAAGTCATTTGGGTAAGGTTTCCAAACTAGAAATCAACTGGGCCAATCCTTGAATTCACTCTGGCTCCAAGGCCATACTCTTTTATATACATATATTATATACATACACACACACACACACACACACATGTATCAATGAGATGTACAAGATGTTATGTCGAAAAACGAACTTTACAACTTTGGTGAGGTGGGGGTGGTGGTGGTAGGGGGGTGTAGGGTTGGGGGGGTGGAGAGGGGAAGGGATGGTATGGAGAAACAAAGGAGGAGCAACAATGCTTGACAAGAAATGTCCTCACTATCTTGCCCATGTAATTGTAACCCCTCTGCACGGTATGTTCACAATTTAAAAAAAAAGTTATTTCAAAAAAAAATTGTAAAGATACTATACAGAAGGGTTACAGTACATGAGTAAGGTAATGAGTACATTTCCTATCAAACATTGTTACCTCCTCCTTTCTTTCAAGGCCATACTATAATTACTGTGCTACTACATTTCTAGAGAACAAGGGAACATTTCATTTTGAAATTGTCTAGCAACGTCACTATTGTTATTTTTTTAAGGTACTACAACTGTTATTTAAAACTGAGTTTTCTTCTGGTAACTAGTGATGCTCATACATCTTCCTGTTGTACTTTGCCCCATTATTTGAATGACAAAAATTTCTAACCTTTATTGCAGTTTTCTCTGATTTTTTTTTTTCCGGTTGTGGGGCTTGAATTCTGGGCCTGAGGGCTGTCCCTCAGCTCCTCAGCTCAAGGTGAACTCTCTACCACTTGAGCCACAGCACCACTTCCAGTTTTCTGGTAGTTTATGGGAGATAAACTTTCCTGCCCGGGCTGGCTTTGAACCCGATCCTCAGAGCTCAGCCTCCTGAGTAGCTAAGATTACAGGCATGAGCCACCGGTGCCCTGCTTCTCTGATTTTTTTGAAGATACAGACCTAGCTAAATTATTTTTCCATATAGACTAAAACAAAAAATACTTGTTTTATTTTTAATATAACAGTCTTATTCAAGAAATCAGACCTTTTTATGTATTTTATCTGTAGTAATCTAAAAACTAGTTATATGTTAGTCAAAACATGAGTATACCAGATTCTGCTGACAGAAACTACAAACACCACATAAATAAAAGGTAATCTAGCCAGGCACTAGTGGGTTATACCTGAATTCCTAAGCTACTTTAGGAGGCAGACATCTGAGGACTGGGGCTTAAAGCTTGCATGAGTAGAAACGTCTGTAAAGCTCTTTTCTCCAATTAAGTAACAAAAATCCATAAGTGGAAGCCGGGCGCCAGTGGTTCACACCTGTAATTCTAGCTACTCAGGAGGCTGAGATCTGAGGATCGCAGTTCAAAGCCAGGCCTGGCAGGAAAGTCTGTGAGACTCTCTTATCTCCAATAAACTAGAAAACCAGAAGTGGCACTGTGGCTTAAGCGGTAGAGCTCTCACCTTGAGCTGAAGAGCACAGGGACAGTGCCCAAGCCCAGAGTTCAAGCCCCACGACCGACAAACAACAACAACAACAAAACAAAAACAAAAACAACCCATAAGTGGAATTGTAGCTCAAGTGGTAGAGCACTAGCCTTGAGTCTAAAAGTTATGGGGGACTACATAGGTAACTTAGAAATATGATTAATCTTCCTAATGTCTTTTTTGTTTGTACCAGTCCTGGGGCTTGACCTCAGGGCCTGGGCATTGTCCCTGAGCTTCTTTTAAGCTCAAGGCTAGTATTCTACCACTTGAGTCATAGCACCACTTGGGTGTTGAATTGAAGGAGATAACTGTTCTGTCTCCACTGCCAAAAGGGCTAGAACATTCATTAAAATAGAGTAATGGATTAGGTTAGTTGACCCTACGTAATTTAATCCATGTAACATCATATGTTATACTTGACTGAGGCCTGAGAGATCTTGTATTCCTGCATCTATTTTATTTATGATCTTAAGAGCTTTTTTTTTTTTGTCTGTCATGGGGCTTGAATTCTGGGCCTGGGTGCTATCCCTCAGCTCTTCAGCTTAAGTCAAGTGCTCTAACACTTGAGCCACAGCACCACTTCTAGTTTTATGGTGGTTTATTGGAGATAAGAGTTTCGCAGATTTTCCTGCCCAGGCTGACTTTGAACCATGATCCTCAGATCTCAGCCTCCTGAGTAGCTAGGATTACAGATGTGAGTCACTCGTGCCAGCCTGGTTCTTAAAAGCTTTTTAAGGTGCTTTCTGTTGTTTGGAGTAGATTAAATGGGATGTGATCATCATTTTTACCTGAGTTGATACAGTCCAGCAAAAATTTGTATGCCATTTTTTTCTCTGATAAGAGGGTAGGATATATTTTAGTATAAAGATTTTATTTCACAATAAGTTGTAATGTTGTAAAGAAAAGACATGAAATCCAGAGTTACACATAATAAAAATATTTATTTTATCTTCTTTGTTCTTTACCTATTCCACAAGTAAATACTCAAAATGCTCCTGAATGTTCATAGCCCAAATTATGGGAAAGAAAAGCTAAGTCACACACAAATAGAACAAACTTGTTTTAACTCTTCTTGGTTAGAGAAACAAACCTTTCTCGTAAACTATAAAAATCCCTTAAATTATCATCACATATTAACTTTAAGAGTTGAGCACCCTGAGTTTGTTAGAACAAAGAACTTTTAGAACAATTTAGTGAAGAACATAGATAAAACCTTATGAAGTATGAGCCCCTAAATTGTTTCATGTTTCAGATATTTATTGATTAATAAACTTTCAATCAGAATATCTGTTGGAATTAAACTAAAATCGAAATGAAATCCCCTTTCTGTAAAAGTAATTTGAGCTAATAAAAACTAAATATTAAAGTTACTTCTGATCTAGCTAATAAAAATATAACTTTAAAGTTTAGCTTAAAAAATAAGAAAAATTTAAAAGTTCAGATTAATGTTTAAGCCATGAGATATAGTAATCTAAGGAGTAAATATAATGCTAAGAATATCCATATTGAATACATTGGAGAGATTTGGTAAAAGAAGTAATCAATCCCTTGTTTGCCCAACATGCTCAAGGCTCTGGATTCTATCCCCAGCAAGCCCCACAAAAAAGTAATTCAGTTTAGGCAATTATAAACATGTAACTTTGGGAAAATTCCATATATTTAGTAAAATAAAACTAAATTAGATAGAAATTGAGAGTAGGAGAAGCTGGGCACTGGTGGCTCATGCCTGTAATCCAAGCTACTCAGGAGGCTGAGATCCGAGGTTCAAACCCAGTCTAGGCAAGAAAGTCCATGAGACTCTTTATCTCCAATAAACACTGGAAGTGGCACTGTGGCTCAAGTGATAGAGCATTAACCTTGAGCTAAAGATCTGAGAGACAGTGCCCAAGCCCAGAGTTCAAGCCCCAACTGAGAGAGAGAGAGAGAGAGAGAGAGAGAAGAGAAATTCATTGCAACATTTGGAGTAGGAGATTGCTGAACCAAATTTAATCTAAGTAACAAATCTCTTTCTGTTCTTATCTGTGGCCCAAGAAGCCTTGTGTTGTTGCATCTGTTTTCATGATCTTTAGAGCTTTCAGATGTCCTCTGAAGCTGCTGTTTTGGGAAAGTCCCATGAGGGTATTCTTAGATGGCCAATCATCTTTATTTAAGCTTTCACTAGATTTTACAGTTGGAGTCTTAAATCCTTTCTTGAGTACTTAAGGTTCCAGGAATGAGACCACTACTCACTCCCAACCTTAACATCTCTTCTTTCAGAATAATGATCAGGTTAAGTATGATTTGTTTTTTTTCCCCTCCTCATTGAAGATCCAAGTTATATAGCTGTACCTGACCCCAGTGTCCTGAAACAAGGCTTCTCTAAGGACCCTTCAACCTGGTCTGTGGATGAAGTGATACGGTTTATGAAACATACAGATCCTCACATATCAGGCCCCCTCGCCGACCTCTTCAGGCAACATGTAATGTATCTTTTGATCCAGTTTTCCTGCTGCCTTAATGCCTTTGAATGACCTGTCTTCAAGCCTTTCAGTTGGATACTGACTTGTGTGCTTAGTGAGGTTTTTCCTCAATGGTTTTTCCATTGTCAAGAAAGGTTATTTTGCCAAAGGTCCTTAAATGGTAGGTTAATGGTCTACTCGTTAAATGTATATCCAAGTGCCTGTAATACTAAACAGGGTCAAGTTCTCAAGAGATGTGTTTCAGTCTACCATTGTGAGGCTTCCAGCCCTTTTTTGTTTGCCCCTCCAATATCACCCCAACCTGTTTCCTGCTTGCCCTAGGGTCAGTACTTGGAGGAGAAGACCTTGTTGGGCTACCCGGTGAATTTATGTAAGGTTAATTGTAGCTTTATTTTAAAACAGGGATTCATAGCCGGGCGCCGGTGGCTCACGCCTGTAATCCTAGCTACTCAGGAGGCTGAGATCTGAGGATCATGGTTCAAAGCCAGCCCGGGCAGGGAATTCTGTGAAACTCTTATCTCCAATGAATCCCCAGAAAACCAGAAGTGGAGCTGTGGCTCAAGTGGTAGAGTACTTGCCTTGAACTGAAGAGCTCAGGGACAGTGCCCAGGCCCACCAGAGATCAAGCCCCACGACCAACCCCCCCCAAAAAAAACAAAATCCAGGGAATCAAGATTCCAGTAACATAAATTGATTTATAAAAGTAATAGAACTTTAGGAGGATGTCATTAAATAAGTAATATTTCCCTAATGTTTTCTGACAGTGATGTATTATATAATATGTCCTTTTTAATATTGTTTGAAAATTAGTAACTAGCTTAGATAACTAATTGTTTCAGCATAAAGATAACCTTGTAGACTATGTTTAGAGTTTGCATT
>NW_012267366.1:6387257-6426027 GCF_000151885.1 Dipodomys ordii | reverse complement strand
TTTTTTCTTTTTGCTTATGTGGTGCTGAGGAATCGAACCCAGGGCCTCATGCATGCAAGGCAAGCGCTCTACCACTGAGCCACCTTCCCAGCCCCCCGATATTTTTTTTAAAAAAAAGAACAAATTATCCATTAGTATGGCTATATTTTTAAATGAAAGTAAACATTGGTGAGGATATAGTGATGTGTAGAACCCTTGTACATTGCTGGTGGGCAAAAAGGACCCAGATACTGTGGGAAACAATGACGTGCCATGTGGTACATCAGTTCCGTTGGGTATATGCTTCCAAAAAATTCAAATCAGACTCACCAGTTATTTATACTGTACACCATTATTCAGTATAATTTTTATCTTGAAAAGTTTGGCAAAAACACAAAGCAAGTGCTTTAAGTAGAAACAGGTCAGTTTGTGTGTTTGGAGCCAGAGTCTTGATATGCATTCCTGCCTGGCCTTGAACTTACAGTCTTCCTGTTGGGATTTATAAGAATGTGCCTTAGTGACTAGCAAAAAAAAAACTTAAATTTTTTTTGGGGGGTAGGTAATGGGGCTTGAATTCAGGGTTTGGGCTCTGAGCCCTTTGTGTTCAAGTCTAGTGTTGTACTACTTTGAGCCACAGTGCCACGTATGGTTTTCTGGTGGCTAATTGGAGATGAGTCACATATTTTTGTGTTTGAGCTGGCTTTGAACCGTAGTCCTCAGATCTTAGCTTCCTGACTAGGTAGGATGATAGGGGTTAGTCACAAGTGCCAAGCTAACCTTAAGTTTTAGTAAAGCTTCATTTTCTGTTATAGCATTATCTAACAAAATTATTTGAGCCATGTAATTGTAAATTTCCCAATAGCCACATTAAAAAGAATAAACAGGTGACATAAATTTAGTAACATTTAAGCTGATATAGCCAGAGTATTTCCTATCCAACATGTAATCAATATAGAATTATTGGGAATATTTTACATTTGTGTGTGTAGGGGGCTTTGAAGCCCAATGTGTAATTTTTGCATTGGGAATTTGCTCATTTTGAGTGCTGCTGTATGCAGCTGGTGACAAAAGCATATGAAGGACCAATTCTTTTTTTTTTTTTTTTGCCAGTCCTTGGTCAGCTCCTGGGCACTGTCTCTGAGTTTTTTTTTGCTTAAGACTAGTGCTCTACCACTTGAGCCACAGCACACCTCCCTACCTCTTGGCTAAGTTTCCGCCCAATATCTGTTACCTAGGTAACGGGCACACCTGGAAGCAGTCACCTCCCCCTGGGCTGCTTCTGGTCACATGACTCCCATCTGGCCATTGGAGGGTTCCAGGCCTGAGGTGACATCCAGACCCAAGGTGGCCACACCTTTCCCCACCTGGCCACACCTCTTCCTATCCTTAGCCTAGATAAGTCCTGGCCTGGGGGTAGATCTCCCTTTTTGGACTTCCCTGTCAACTACGCGTAGCTGGCTCAGCAGTTCGGTAAATAAACTTCTTTTCCTGCCTGAATAGTGCGTAGTGTTCTCTCCATCAGCTACCTAATGAAATCTACCTACTTCTAATATGCCTTACATGTGGTGCTGTGACTCAGATGGGGTTTTTGAGTTGGAAATGTTAGAATTTCCTAACCACCCCTTTTCTATGAGCCGAACTGCTTTGAGACACCACGTGAGACTTTTCACCAATACCATTGCTGCCCTTCACATCCACATCCACACCACTACTCTGGTGAGTGAAACTACTCTCTATGGTTCTCTGTTGCTCAGTCTCTGTCCAGATGTGGCACCATGCCAGAGAGCTCCTACAGCACCTCCGGAGCTGAGGACGCTTGGTTTGGGGGGGTTGGCCATTTCTTTCTAGAGGGCTCTGGGGGAAGTGGGGACGCCACTTCTGCATGGTCAGCCCTCCTTCACTCTCCAGACTGACTCTCCTGCACTTTTAATGGGGTTCAGTGTCACCCTGAGCTGGGAAACCTCTTTGAAATGCCTCCTGCACTCCCTGGAAAGCCAGAGCACCTCATTTTTTTATGCCATTCTCAGATGTAGACAGTTTTTGCCACTGCAATGGTAAATGGTCAAAGTCTGTTTGCTTTCAGGCTCTCTTTGCTCTCTCTCTGCCAGTCGTATCCAACTTTCCCTATCTCTCCCTCTTTCTCTTTTCTCCAACCTTTTGGCTTGTGCCCTGAAGAATGCGACCCCCCTCTAGGTTCCCTCTCAAAGGCTAGTCACACTAGGTTTAACAATTGTCAGTTTCCATAGGTTCAGGTTTTCTTTGCCTATCCTCTGGCTCACTAAGCCCTTCACCTCTGCTGCTTCCCAGCCATCTCCTCTAGAAAGGTAACTTCCCTTGTCTTATCATTCAATCTTTGTCTTTCCTTGAGAGCCCCCACACTCTGTTAGAGGTTACCCCTTCCTTTCTGCTTCTTTGTCGGCTTGTCGGCTTGTCTGCTTGCCTGCTTGCCTGCTTGCTTATTCAATAAAGCTCCACCAAGTTTTCTCATCATGATATTTTCAGAAATTCGCCATCTTGAGTTTGCCATCTTGGTGGGTTAAGGGTTTGGCCTCATCTGACCCTTGCCTTTCCACCAAGCTTGCTACTCCTCCACCCATTTATTCGAATGTGCCTTGCTAACAAATTGCTGCCTCTTTTCACAGGCTGTGGAAATTGAGGCCTGACCATCTGATGTACTTTGTTAGTAAAGATGTCTAAACATTGTCAAAATTTTTGGGCTTTGAGTTTTGCCTTTTTTGTTTGGGTTGCCTACTCTAGAACTGACCACGTGGTTCTAAAATATTGGGCAAAATAATGTCATCTTGCTGTTGGAATTCCAAGAGTCTACGGCTGTTATTCATGTTTGTGCACTGTAAAACTTAATGTGTACAGTGTGTGTGCATGCATGCCTATGTGTGTATATCCGTGTCTGTGTAAACTTGTTATCTAGCATTGTAATCAAGTTATTTGGCTCACATGGTCTGAGATTCCTGAAGTTTGTTCAGTTTGGATTCGTAGTTCAGAGCCAGCCAGTCTACATGCAGTCTAGATCCAGTCCATCTCTTCCAACCTGGAAAACAGGCCTCACTCCTGCCTAAACCATCCTGACTACCTCCACCATGGTAAAAGTAGACTGGACTCCTGCTTGACTCCATCACACACAGCTGATTCCTGGTGAAAGATTGCTTTAGGTTTGCAAAAACTAAGACTCTTGTGTTACATTAGATTAGTAAATCTTACCCAGCCTGACCTGGAAAAGGCTGGCTATGTGTAGGCCAGGAGAGCCTCTTGTGAACTTGAGTTAGCTTAAGCACTGTTAGGGTCACCAGAAATCAATACTATATCTGTGCTAAAACTTACATCTATCAAGTTTTATCATCGCAGAATATTTGTTGGTCAATTCTTGATAAGGAGCAGATAAGCTCTACTTATTTCTATTTGATCTCCTTGTTGCTTTAATTGGGAATAATAAAGGTTTTTTGTGGCAAAGGTTGCAGTTTAAAGCCAGCCCGGGCAGAAAAATCCCTAAGACTCCATCTCCCAACTAACCAGCAAAGAGCCAAGCCAGGCTGGAAGCATAAGTCAAGAGACTCTTACCTCTAACCAGCCAAACAGTGGAAGTGGTACTATATCTCAAAGTGATAGACCACTAGCCTTGAGCAGAAGTGCTCAGGGACAGTGCCCAGGCTTTGAGTTCAAACCTCCATGAATGCCAACTGGGAAGAGCCATCCCAGCAACGAGCACCTAGACTCAGCCAGTCTAGGGAAGAAGGGGGACCATGGAGAGGAGTAAGAGATGACACATTAGCCACTTTGTGCCTGCCCTTTCAAAATTAACCAGAGCCAGGGAGGTCAATAGAAGTAAAAAGCCTGCCCATCTAATGTCCAAACATGTCTACCTTTCAACTGGACAGGAAATTACATTCTTTGTTACATGATGCTCTCCCCTACCTAGTCACCAGATGAAATGCTAGGAACATTTCTACCAAGTCCAGGACAGCCTGGAATGCAAGAGATGAGAACTAGCCATTCTAGCCAAGTCATCTAATTCTTAATTTTCTGCCCCAAACCTTTCTTCCTGCCATTTGTTTGCTCTCTAGTATTTTTTTTTTGCCCAGACCCTCAATGCTTCATGGGATTTCTTCCAGACTTCAAGGTCTACCACCAAGGGACAGCTGGTGCCTTCTGCCTTCTCGTGGAGGGGACCACATCTCAGCCTTTTACCCCTAATGTTGGAGCCCCTTGCCAGCAGGAAGTAGCCAGAGAGAATCTTCATCCTTTTTCATAATTATCAAAAGTCTGGAATGTAAGGTCTGCCCTCAGCCACCCAGGCCCTTTGCAGACACCTTCTTACCTCTTGGCTAATTTCCACCCAGTATCTGTTACCTAGGAAACTGGCACACCTGGAAGCATTCACCTCCCCCTCCTGCTAGGTCACATCCTGGGCCACCCGGTCATGCCTCCCATCTGGCCATAGGAGGGTCCTAGGCTCTGAGGTCACATCAGACAATGTGGCCAACACCTTTCCCCTACCTGGCCACACCTCTTCCTTCTCAACCACAGGGGGGGGGGCAGCAGTTCTGTAAATAAACTTTTCCTGCCTGAATAGCATGTGGTGGTCTCTTCATTGGCTACCTAATGAAAACTTCCTACTTAATATACCTTTTCCTTCCTTCCTTCCTTCCTTCCTTCCTTCCTTCCTTCCTTCCTTCCTTCCTTCCTTCCTTTCTTCCTTCCTTCCTCTTTCTTTTCATGGGGCTTAAACTCTGGGCCTGGGCGCTGTCCCTGAGCTCTTCAGCTCAAGGTGAGCACTCTACCATTTGAGCCATAGTGCCACTTCTGGTTTTCTGGTGGCTCATTGGAGATCAGAGTCACACAGACTTTCCTATCTGGGCTGGCTTTGAACTATACTCAGATCTCAGCCTCCTGAGTGGCTAGGATTACAATTGTGTGCCACCAGTTTCCAGTTCCTTCCTCCCTCCCCCCTCTCTTTTTTACACTGGTACTGAGACATGAGCTCAAGGCCTGCACCTGTCCCTTTTGAGCCATTATTCACTTCTGGCTTTTTGCTGATACTCAGATCTCAGCCTCCTGAGTAGCTAGAGATCTAGATGTGAGACAGAAGCATCAACTATCCTTTAGCATTTTATTAGCATTTCTTTAGATTTCTGGTCTGACCTAGCTGTTTTTTTCTTTTGGGTTACTGGGGTTTGGATTTGGGGCCTAGAACTTGCAAGGGAAATGCTTTACCACTTGAACCATATTCTCTGCCCCTTTTTGCCTTATTTTTAAGGCAGGCTCTCACTTTTTTGTCTGTAGCCAGTCTCAGACAGTTATTACCTTTGTAACTAGGATCACAGGCACCACAGCCATGCTCATGCATGGCTTATTGACTGAGATGTAGTCTGGCTAACTTAAGACTAAGTTCCTCCTCAGCCTTCCAAAGGGCTGGGAGGTCAAACCCTAGGCACCAGCACCTGGCCTTTTCCTTCCAGCACTTAAATGCTAAGTGTGCTTTTGTTAGCAGTATACTGTTTTCTCTCTCTTGTTGGTTGTAGGGCTTGAACACAGGGCCTCACACTGTCCCTGAGCATTTTTGCTCAAAGCTAGCACTCTACTACTTTAAGCCACAGCTTTACTTCCAGCTTTTTGATAGTTAGAGATGAGTCTCAGGGGCTTGCCTGCCTGAACTGGCTTTGAACTGCGATCCTCAGATCTCAGCCTCCTGAATAGCTAGGATTACAGGAGTAAGCCACTAGTACCTAGTTTAGCATATTTTTTTTATGTTACAATTTAAAAATATTCTACTTGGGATTTTTTGAGGTCAAATACAGTATATATCCCAAACTGGCCTTGTACTTGTAGTCCTCTGGCCTTAGCATCCTGCATGCGGAGATTGATTACAGGTGTGTGTTGGAAAATGGAAGAGAAAGGAAACAGGCCAAACTCGATCTTCCACAGGTGAGGACTGTTTTTTGAGATATAGCAATGAGGGGCACAGCCTTCCCACAGGCTTGGAGACTGCGAAAACTGGTTGCTTTTTTTATGGGGTCTGAGCAAGGAGAGAGGGGTTACCTGAGTTTAGTATGGGGCGTGACTGCAGATGCAGGCAGAGAATAGGGTAAGTATTCCCTATGCCAAGGTCTCAAGCTTTTTTTTTTTAACTTTATTGTCAAGCTGATGTACAGAGGGGTTACAGTTACACATGTAAGATTGTGAATACATTTCTTGTTGAACTTGTTACTCCCTCCCTCATTTCCTCCCATTTTTCCCTCCCTGATAATCCCCTCACCCAAATTGTACAGTTCATTTCAACATATTGTCTTGTGAGTATCACTATTACATAGGTTCACCCTTTGTCCTTTGTCTCATTTTGTTGTTCCCCTTCCTTTCCCTAATCCGGATAAACATATATACAATACTAGGCTCTAACAGCTCTACATCTGTCTTGCCTAGACAGTTTGACCTTCACAAGATACAGTTCTTAGTCTTCCAACCTCTTAACCCTTTCCTGCCCTCACGGCTTGGCCTCCAAGTTTTATAGGCTAGGCTCACAATGGAATGTTTGCACCAGGCTCAGGTTGGATTGCCCTGCCTGGGTCAGGCAGTCTGAACGTATCTTTGGTGGCTTGCCTGGTATCTGTATGCACCAAGGAAATTAGGGTGGGAGTTAGTCCTTCAGTGTGTACTACCATGCCAGGCTTGCTACTCAGCTTTCTTAATTGTGTGTCTGGGGAATGACTGCTCTTCATGGCCCAGTCCATTATTACAGGTGGCAGAACTTCTGGGTGCCACACAATCCTAGCTATCTCTCCCTCAAGTTATCTATCTACCTTGCACCTGAGAGTAGGGAGAGGGAATTGTATCCTCATATCTTCCCATTTTTCTTTCTTCTGGGCCATCACTCTTGCATATTGGTTACTATTATTCTGCCCTATTTAGTTTAAAGCAGCTTATAAATGGAAAGCTAGCCTTAAGGGTAACTGCAAGAAAATTGTTTCCTTCAGTTTATCTCTCTCCTATAGAGAAGACGGGTCAAGCAAATAAATGAAGAGGACAGAAATGGAACTGAGGGATTGCTGAGTGTTTAATGACTTCAATTGTACTCCACAAACAAGTTGTATATATTGAGCGCTTGGTGCTAGAAGGAATCCAGGAACAAATGGATTAGTTTGGGTTTTATGGAAAGGAGGAATACAGTAAGTTAAGGAGGAACGTTTATTTTTTTTATAGTTTTGGAGCCTGGGCACTGTCCCTGAGCCTCTTTTGCTCAAGGTTAGTGCTCAACTCCTTGAGCCACAGCACTACTTCCAGCTTTTTCTGAGTCGTTTATTGAAGGTGAGAGCCTCAGACTTTCCATCTCCAGGCTGACTTCAAACTGCAATCCTCAGATCTCAGTCTCCTGAGTAGCTAGGATTACAGGCATGAGCCACCAGCACTTGACAGGAATGTTTAATATTAAGAGTATTAAGTTGGGGGCTGGGAAGGTGGCTCAGTGGTAGAGTGCTTGCCTCGCATGCATGAGGCCCTGGGTTCAATTCCTCAGCACCACATAAGCAAAAAGCCGGAAGTGGCGCTGTGGCTCAAGTGGTAGAGCGCTAGCCTTGAGCTGAAAAGCTGAGGGACAGCACCCAGGCCCAGAGTTCAGGCCCCACAACCGGTCCCCCCCCCAAAAAAAAGAGTATTAAGTTGAACAGAAGACTGGAGTTGGGAGAAATTGGCTAGTAAGAAATAAAAAGCCAAGCACTGGGTAGCTATGCCTGTAATCTTAGCTACTCAGTAAGCTGAGATCTGAAGATTGTGGTTTGAAGCCAGCCTAGGCAGGAGATCCCATGAAACTCTTACCTCTAATCACAGAAAAATACAGAAGTAGCACTGCGGCTCAAGTAGTAGAGCATTAGTCCTGAGCAAGAAGGAGCTCAAGGACAGTACGCAGGCCCACAGTTGGAGCCCCAAGACCAGCAAAAAGAGAGAGAGGTGGGGGGAAGGAAAGAAAGGAAGAAAGAAAGAAAGATTAGCACAGTGCTGGTGGCCCATGCCTGTAATCCTAGCTAATGTGGAGGCCAAGATCTGAGAATCATACTTTGAAGCCAGGACAGGCAGGAAAGTCTGTGAGAATCTTATCCCCAATTAACCATCAAAAAGCTGAAAGTAGGGCTGTGGCTCAAGTGGTAGAGCACTAGCCTTGACCAAAAAAGCTCAGGGACAGTGTCCAGACCCTAGAGTTCAAGTCTGAGCACTGATGCACACAAGCATATGTGTGTCCACACATACACACACACATGATGATTACAGGAATTATAATTGTAAGGGAAAGGCACTACCCTTAAGGTTAAGATAGAGTTCCAAAAAGAACACAACTATAACATTGAATGATGGTCACTGTGGTGCTGCTGTGGTGGCATTTGCTGTAAATTCTTTCTCAAATTTTATAGGAACATGTTCTTTAGAATTTGCCAGCTATCTATCTGCCTTTTATAGTGCTAGGGAAGCTGCACTCTGCAACAGCCTATCCAGAGAAAGCACATGAGCACCTTGGACCCCAAACCTTTCTCCTACAGTTTCTCTCTAGTACTTGCTTTTAACAAAAGTTTGGATTGTGTCACTTGCAAATGGAAAAGTATTTAACAGACTCATATTCACTCTAACATAATATGTGAAAAAAGGATTAAGCTGGAATTGTAACAACCAGCTACTGTGCCAGCCTAGCTTAGTACTTTATGCACCATCCTATCCATATGAATACAAAAGCAAAACAACTTTGCTTTTTCTTCTATGCTCAGCATCAAACCCAGGACCTTGCATATGCACTGTACCACTGAATTATTTTCTTCCTTCACCTCCTCTGATAACCAGCCTGGGTGCTGGTGATTCTCCTCCTTAATCCTCCCCTGGACCATTGGGTTTGTGGGCATGTGCCACCATATCCACCACAACATCACATTTCTTTTTTTTTCCCCAGGGCTGAGGACCGAACCCAGGGCCTTGGCGCGTGCCGGGCGGGCACCCTTCCGCTGGGCTAAACCCCCAGCCCCAACATCACATTTCTATCTAGCAAGATATATGTTTCTTTTATACCCAGGGTTTTTTTTTTTTACTCCTCTTGCAAAGGAGGAAACACACAGTCCCATGAGTCATTGCATAACTGACATAATGAGGAAATAGAAGCAACATCCCAGGCATCGTGGTGCTGGGTGTTTATATTTTCTTTTTCTTTTTTTTTTGTCAGCCATGGGGCATGAACTCTCAGCCTGGGTGCTGTCCCTGAGCTCTTCAGCTCGAGGCTAGCACTCTACCACTTGAGCCACAGCGCCACTTCTGGTTTTCTGGTTGTTTATTGGAGATAAGAGTGTCATGGAAGCGGCACCAATGGTTCACGCCTGTAATCCTACATACTCAGGAGTCTGAAATCTTATGGTTCAAAGCCAGCCCAGACAGGAAAATCTGTGAGAATCATCTCCAATTAACCACCAGAAAACCAGAAATGGAGCTGTGGTGGCTTAAGTGGTAGAGCGCTAGCCTTGAGCTGAAGAGTTGAGGGACAGCGCCCAGGACCAGAGTTCAAGCCCCACGGCCAAAAAAAAAAAAAAAGTGTCATGGACAGCTTCCTTCCTGGGCAGGCTTTGAACTATGATCCTCAGATCCCAGCCTCCTCAGTAGCTAGGATTATCGGTGTGAGCCTCCAGTGCCCAGCCCTGGGTGTTTATATTTTCTAGTAAATATAAATAAGATGAAATGCTGTTCTTCTGGAACTTCAGAGACAGGCATGTTGGCAAGGATTTCTAGTATCAAAGTAATTCAAATGCTATAAGGATGGCAAAGATAAATTGCTGTGAAATTGTATAGGAATGACTTGTGTGTGTGAGCACTGGGGGTTGAACTCAGAGCCTCAGTACTGTTCCTTGGCTTTCTCACTCAAGACTGGTATTCTGCAACTTGAGCTACAAATGCATTTTTGGCTTTTTGGAGAGAAGAGTCTCACAGGCTTTCATACTGAGGCTGGCTTTGAACCAAGATCCATAGATCTTAGCCTCCTGAGTAGCTAGGATTACAGGCATGAGCCACTAACACTTGTGTTAGGAGCAATTTATTCTTACCAGGGAAACTACAGGAAAATATCTTGGCAGAGGTATTATTAGAAAAGATGAAGGACTTGTAACAGACTTTGAAGGATATGAAGAATTTTCAGATGCAATTGACCTGGAAGTGCTCCCACTACAGATGAATGGATCAAAAATTGTGGTATCTATGTACAATGGAATATTATGCAGCCATTAGAAAGGACAAAATAATGACATTGATAGGGGAATTGATGGAACTAGAACAAATCATTTTGAGTGAGATAAGCCAAGAGCAGAGACACAAGTGACACATGGTCTCCCTGATATGTGGATGTTAAATCCAAAATGCAAGGAGATATGACAAAGCAAACAGGACTGGAGAAACAAACTTGTATCTTTTCTAAATGACTCCATGTTCTTGACAACGTGTGTGTATGTGTGTGCACGCGTGCACACACGCACATCTGAGGGAAGCTAGGGGGAGGGCACAGAATCAGAGGGAAACAGGGGAAACATACAGCAGGGGGCCCATCAGCTGCACTGGACATTGATGAAAACAAACTAAGCAACTCAAGGGCAGCGATGGGAGGGAGGGAATGAGAGGGACAGAGGAGACAGCTTACACTAAGCAAAAGGAAAGAAATGTATATATCACCTGATGTGGAAGAAATACTTGTATAGTCAAAGCTCATAGAATGCACAAACATTATAGGCCATGATAATGACAATTTCCCTTGTGAAGGTTAAAATGTGTTTGTGATTTAACTAAGCATCACTATCTCACAATATTGGGAAATTTGTGAAATTTGCAGAGGGGAACAAGCTGGCGATGGAACAGTAGGGAAACACTACAGCTCTCTGCAGCCAAATAGAGAGTTCAAGTTCCAGTGCTCCATTTCCACAAGAGACGGACAACAGCAAAAAGACGAATACCCAGAGAAACACAGGAAGTGAAAAAAGAAAAGGAAAAATCTTCAGAATCTGCACAAAACCGAAAAGTGTAAAGACCCTTCCCCCATCCCTTGCTGGTGGTGCAACTCTGCACCAAATGATGGCCCCGCCTGGCCCGGGGCTGCCGGAGACCCCAGAACTCCAGTGGGCCATCCGCAGAACACCAGTGCAGAAGACCTCCAAGGTACCAGTGCCTGACCTGGAGATTGTAAAGAGACAGAAACCTCTGAGCTTAGAACATGCACAAACACCCTTCTCTCACCCCTCACTGGCAGAGCAGCTCCCTGCCATCACCCCAGAGTGGCCTGGCCTGGAGCCACTGGAGTAGGAGGTCAGGGCAAAATATGCCCTTGACATCAACCCAGACAACATAAACAGAGGCAGAGACAGCGTGAAACCCAGACCCAGAGCCCCCACCACTACCCAGCCCAGCCCACGATCATCTCAATGGAACACATAACATGGTGCTGACCAGTGACCTAGAGAACACAGAAACAGCGATCTGCCGCAGCAGCGGTGGACAGCTTCCAACCAATTCCAGGATAAGTGATTATGCCATGGGGGATGGCCTCTCCCCCACCCCCAGGAGACTAGTACTTGCGGTAACCTCCAGAGCTTAACCCGGACTCTTCCCCCTACCACCTGGCCCACTGGGCCCACTGAAGCTGGGAACTGTGCAAGTGCCTCACCAGCCTGTGGAGCACACCCAGCCCACCCAGCTTGACAAGAGCACCCCTGGGAGGGAGCAGGAACACTCAAGCCAGGAATAGCATCTGCAGGCCACTGCAGCCAGCAGAAGAAGAAATCTGATCTGTGTGCCCTGCGTGGGAGACCCAGCAATCCAGGTTCCACCAGAGCCCCAACCAGTGTGTCCTGGGTTGGGGACCGGGAGCCCAGGCTGGCCTGGGGAGCAGGAGCCCCAACTGCCTAAACCATCTGTTCCGATTGAAGTCAGGAGCTGAGTGAGTGCCTCAGCAGAGAGTGTAGTGTGTGTGCCCACCAGAATCTAATAAGAGTGAGCAGCTGGAGGTTGGCCCCTCCCCCAGCAGAAACAAGACCTGGTAAAGACTCTCAGCCAACCCAGGGCCAAGAGCGAGCTTCATCAATTGATCCAGGAACCAAGCCAGAACCAAGCAGACAACCACCTATTAACCAAAACAGTCAGTTTGAGATTCATCTCTAATAATTCCTGAATCCCTATGCAGAAATCACAGCAAAAAAAAATTACAAGATTCATCAACAGCCAAGACAGCAAACAATCCCCAAAGGCCTGCAGCCACCCAGGGAAGAACTCCAATGAAAGTGAAAAAGAAATGGAAGACAAACACTATATCCAGGAGATGATAGAGCCAATGACTCAAGAATTAAAGTGAGGGCTGGGAAGGTGGCTCAGTGGGAGAGTGCTTGCCTTGCATGCATGAGGCCCTGGGTTTGATTCCTCAGCACCACATAAGCAAAAAGAAAAAAAGCTGGAAGTGGCACTGTGGCTCAAGTGGTAGAGCACTAGCCTTGAGCTGAAGAGCTGAGGGACAGTGCCCAGGCCCAGAGTTCAGGCCCTATGACCGGAACCAAAGAAAAAAAAAAGAGAGGGGGCCAGGAAGGTGGCTCAGTGGTACAGCACTTGCCATGCATGCATGAGGCCCTGGGTTCAATTCCTCAGCACCACATATAGCAGAAGAAGTCAGAAGTGGTAATGGGACTCAAGTGGTAGATTTTAAACAAGAGATGCATTCAAAAATAGACGCAGTACACACCTAACTCAAAGACAATATTAATACTCTGAGAACTGACATAGAAATCATAAATAGTTCAATTTCCTCCATGCAAACCATAGTTAACTGAGTGAATGAAACAGAAAGTAGAATATAGGTTCTGAAGACAATGCAGCAGCTGGAAAAAAAGTTACAGATATGGAAAATCCACCCAAAATATGACAAAGGGAAGTCCAAGAACAAGCAGACTGTGCCAACAAATTTAACCATATAATTGGGGTGGATGAAGCTGAGGAATATCAGAATAAAGGAATGCAACAATTATTCAATAAGATTACCACAAAAAATTTCCCCAATCTTAAAAGAGAAAATCTTACCTAGATAATAAGCATATAGAACATCTAACAAACAGGATCCCAGGAGGAACACTTCTAGGCACATTAGAGTAAAAACGGTAAATCTGAATAATAATCTTGCACACAGCAAAAGTGAAGAAGGAGCTATACTACAATGGTAAAAAATCGGAATCATGCAGATCTCTCACACAGACACTGAATGTAAGGAACGCCTGGGAAAGTACCATCTGAGTCCTGAGAACCAGTAACTGCCAACCCAGATTGGTATATCCTCTGAAGCTAGCATTCACATTCGACAGAGAAGCTAAACATTTTTTTTTATTGTGAAAATACTGTACAGAGGGGTTACAATTACATGGGCAAGATAATGAGTACATTTCTTATCAAGCATTGTAGCCTCCTTTGTTTCCCCTTCCCATCCCTTCCCATCCTCCCTCCGTTCCCCCACCCAATCCTCCCTGCCCCCCCCACACCAAAGTTGTAAAGTTCGTTTTTGGCATAACGACTTGTACATCTCATTGTTGCAATGGGTCCACCTGTATCCCTATTTAAACGATTTGTTTAAAAATTTTAATAGTAAAGAAAAATGAAATGAATTCATAAATAAGCCAGCACTACAAAGAATATTAAGAGGGGGAATATAATCTGAAGAAAACAATCAAGACCAAGGATCCACATCAGATATCACTAGAAGACCAACTTAGTAAGCACAGGAGGGAAGGAAAGAAGAAAAAGTTAAGAAAGCAGGAAAATGACAGGAAACAATGTACCTCTCTACAATAATCATAAATATCAATGGGCTCAATTCACCAATCAAAGGAAAAAGAATTGCAGATTGGATCAGAAAACAAGATCCATCCACTTGTTGTCTTCAAGAGACCCATCTCACAGCCAAAGATAAAAACAAACCTCGAGTGAAGGGATGAAGATGTACCATGCAAATGCTCCCAGCAAGAAGGCAGAAGTACATTAAAATAAAAAGTTTCTGCACAGCTAAAGACATAGCAACCGAACTAGGAAGACAGCCAACTAATTAAGAAAATATTTACCAGCAATATCTCACAAAGGCCTAATATCCATTATATACACGGAACTCAAGAAACCAATCCACCGCAAATCTAACAAACCAATCATTAAATGGGCAAGGGAGCTAAGGAGAGACTTCTCAGAAGAGATAAAATGGCAAAGAAACACAGGAGGAAATGTTCACCATCCCTGGCTGTAAAGGAAACGTAAATAAAAACAACCCTGAGATACCACCTTACACCAGTCAGAAAGGCCCACATCCTAAATTCAGCCAACAATGAATGCTGGAGGGGATGCGGAGAAAGGACCCGTATTGCATTGCTGGCAGGAATGTACACTAATCCAACTGCTTTGGAAAGCAGTCTGGAGGCACCTCAGAAAGCTACATATAGACCTCCCCTAAGACCCAGCCATAGCACTCCTAGCCATCTACCCTGAGCAACAGGAATCAGGATACAAGGACACATGCACCTCCATGTTCACTGCAGCACTGTTCACAATAGCCAAGATATGGAAATAACCCAGCTGCCCCACTACAGATGAATGGATCAAAAAATTGTGGTACCCATATACAATGGAATATTATGCAGCCATTAGAAAGGACAGAATAATGGCATTTGCAAGGAAATGTATGGAACTAAAACAAATCATTTTGAGCGAGGTAAGTCAAGAACAAAGAGACAAATGGCACATGGTCTCCCTTAATATCTGGATATTAGGTCCAAAATGCAAGGAGATAGGACAAAGTAAACAGGACTTGCGAAACAAAGGACCTCCACTCATTTTGTCATATCATTACTAAATGACTCCATGTTTTTGACCACATATATGGTATATGTGTGTGTGTGTGTGTGTGTGTGTGTGTGTGTGTGTGTGCACATCTGAGGGAAGCTAGGAGGAGGGCACAGAATCAGAGGGAAATGGGATCAAATACAACAGAGGGCCCATCAGCTGCACTGGACATTGATGAAAATGAACTAAGCAACTCAAGGGCAGCGATGGGCTGGGAGGGAATGAGACGGAAAGAGGGAACAGCTTACACTAAGCAAATGGAAAGAAAAGTACACATCACCAGACATGGAAGAAATAGTTGTATTGTCAAAGCTCATAGAATTCACCCACTTTATAGACCATGATAATGTCAATTTACCTTGTGAGGGTTCAAATGTGTCTGTGACTTTAGCTTAACATCACTATCTCACAATATTGTGAAATTTATGTATTCACTTAATCACAACAAAAATAAAAAAGTTGGTGAAATTTTTGTAGTCACTTAATCTCAATAAACAATTATTTATAAAAAGATATGGGCGCTGATAAGAGTGTTAGAATTAGAACTCTGCATAACATGTGGTGCTGCATCTGTTGTCCCAGCTACTGGGGAGGTTACAGCAGGAGGATTGCATTAGACTCAAGAGTTCGCTGTCAGCCCAGACAATATAGTGAGAACCCTTACCCCCCCATCTTTATGTGTGCGTGAGGACCAGCTATCGTGGAACATAGTGGTTTGTGGTAAGGCACTCAGTAAATCATACTTCATGGAAGAAGGAGGTACACGGCTACTTGGGCAATGGCAAATAGAACTGGGGCGGGTGGGGATTCAAAAATATCAGTGGTCATTATTAGGTAGGTATTTTAAGGGTTGTCATTTTCATTGCTAAAGCTGACGCTGAATTTGTACCCAAAGTCAATGATTGGACATAAATAGGCAAAGGAGCAATATTAGAAAGTTTTATATTGCAGACATGCTATGTTTAGGGCAGTTTGGATGGGTGGCATTGCACAATGGGTATTGTACCTTTCCATATGAATTAAGAGGTACAATTTATTTTAAAACAACGCCTATCCCTTTAAAAGAAAACGGGAAGTAGCGGGGTCGGGTACCAAATTTGGCAT
The DNA here is from genome assembly GCF_000151885.1 of Dipodomys ordii. NCBI lineage: Eukaryota > Metazoa > Chordata > Mammalia > Rodentia > Heteromyidae > Dipodomys > Dipodomys ordii. Next base: position 6,410,067 of record NW_012267366.1, on the reverse strand, counting down.
TGCCCCTTGCCCCCTCGTGCACACAGAGTTCCGTAACTGCGCTGAGCGCTACTGCGCAAGCCCAGAAGCCATCTTAGAAGTGGGAGGCTCGTGCCCCTTGGGTCCGGCGCCTCAGTCTCCGGTGCACGGCGTTGGAGGTGCATGTGCAGCCCTGCACGCGTCTTCCAGCCGCTGGCATTGAGACCTGTGCCTTCCCGGGCACCGTTGCCCTTACTTTACTATGTCTGAGCAGCGGGGTAAGCGACCCTCTTTGCCGTCTCATTAGCGTTTGTCCCCGGGGGTGTGAGGGGTCCGACTGCACCCAGTTTTTAATGGCCACACAGGCATGGTTAGGCTTTTCTCCATGCAGACCTTTGGCCTCCAACAGCCCTGCCCCTACTTCATGGGTGCCCGGGAGTATGGGCACCATGGGATGGGCGAGGTTATCTTGGAGCATTAGTTTCGGGGAGTCCGGGTGCTTGAGGTTGTGTAGGCTTTGGGCGCATCTCAAAAGTTTGCGTCATGGGGTTGGTAGCTCGGTGTTCCGGGGTTGGTGGGGCTGCGACGGTGTTGGGTGCTCCCGGAGTTCTAGGGGTTCAGGTGAAACTCAAGCTGGCAGGGTTTCGGGGGAAGCCTAGGGTTTGCAGCATGTAGGGTTTGCAGTTTATCTTGGGTTCATGGCGACTTGGGGTTTCAGGTGGAATGTCGGAGCTGAATCTGGGGTTCGTGGTGCCCTATGGCACCTCACGGCACCTCGCGGCACCTCGCGGCTCGCAGTGTAGCTAGCACTTATGGCGTCTGGGGACTTGGGAGGCAACTTGGGGGGTCGTAGCGCCACCTGGCAGCTCGTGGCATGAGGTGTAGCTAGGGTTATGGCGTCTTGGGACTTGGGGGAAACTTGGGGACTGTGGCGCCTCATGGCGGCTGGCGACACGTCACGTGCAGCTAGGGCTTCGGGCATCTCGGGACTTGGGGCAAAGTTGGAGGTCTGGCGCCTCATGGCGGCTCGCGGCACGTGACGTGCAGCTAGGTGCTTAGAGTGTCTTGGGACTTGGGGGGTCAGGAAACTTGGGGGTCGGGTGCCTCATGGCTGCTCGCAGCGTGTGATGTGTAACTAGGACTTTATGGCGTCTTGGGACTTGAGAAACTTGGTCTGGCGCCTCATGGCGGCTCGCAGCGCATGATGTGTAGTAATGGCTTATGGCGTCTTGGGACTTGGGGGTCCGGTGCCTCATGGCGGCTCGCGGACTGTGGTGTGTACCTAGGGCTTATGGCGCCTCGGGACTTGGGGGCAACTGGGGGTGATGGCGCCTCTGTGGGCTCCGGTGAACGGCGTCTCAGAATGTTTGAAGAATCTAGGGTTTACGAAGTAGCGGTAGGGCATCAGTGAAGGTACGCTCTGCCGGGAGCGCCCGTTCTGAGGTGAACCTGGAGTTTGCAGCGTCCTGAGGTGGGAGGTAACTAGGGCTGGTGATTTCCGGATATGGAGGCGGAGCAATACTGGATTACCCAGGAGCCTGTAGGGATGGGTTGGTTCTTCCCGCTTTCATGAGGGCGGGAGGGCGGGAAGCGGGAAGAGCTAGAGAGTATGAGTGCAGCTGAGAAGACCGGAAGCAGGAAGGCGGGGCTCTGGATTCCATTGCTCCAGCACTCAAGTCTCTAGCGCTGCTTCGCTAGCGCTGTAGCTGCCGGGCTGTCTGACTACCTTTTTTTTTTTTTTTTCCTGAGGAGAGAGTCTCATTCACCGCTGGCCACCAACCTTTTTATTCTCCTGCCTCCGCCTTAGTACCGGGATGGCAGGCATTTGTCAACTTTGAGCTTTTATTTTTCTGGTTCTGAGGTTTGAACTCTGGGCCTGGGGCTGTCCCTGAGCTCTTCAGCTCAAGGCTAGCACGCTGCCACTTGAGCCACAGCGCCACTTCTGTGCGGCTTTTTCTGTGATTAATTGGAGATAAGTCTAACAGACTTTACTGATGGGCTGGCCTTGAACTACCATCTTTAGATCTCAGTCTCCTGAGTAGCTACGATTACAGGTGTGAGCCACCCGTGCCTAACTGAACAATTCCCCACCCCTTCGTTTTTGAGACAAGAGCTTACCATTTAGCCCAACTGCCTTAGAAACCCCAATCCTCCTGCCTCAACTGCCCAAAAGTTGAGATTACAGGCTTGTACAACCCTACAAACTTAATTTTATTTTTCGTGTGTGACTTTTGGGTTTAAAATTAGAGCCTCTCTGTGTGTGTGTGTATATATATGCACAGATATGTATAAACATGTATATTTGCTAAACTTATTAATTGTATACCACAGTTCCATTTCAGGCTTTTTGGTGGCTAATTAGAGATAATGAAAGATCTGCTTTTCCCCTCTTGGCCCAATCTTTTTTTTTTGTCAGTCCTGTGGCCTGAACTCTGGGCCTGGGCGCTGTCCCTCAGCTCTTCAGCTCAAGGCTAGCACTCTACCACTTAAACCACAGCACAACTTCTGGCTTTTTTCTGCTTATGTGGTGTTGAGGAATCGAACCCAAGGCCTCATGCATGAGAGGCAAGCATTCTACCACTGAGCCACCTTCCCAGTCCATTGGGCCAATCTTTTTATGTATCTAAAGATGGAATAAGAAAAAAAGATGGAATTGGAAGGATTGATTCCTGCCTTATTCCTCAGGGTCATGCAAAGCACCAGGTATGTGCTCACATGCTTGTCCACAGGCAGGTCATTCCAACGTTGGCCCCCAGAAGACCATAGCCTCCATCCCAACATTCCACTGTGGGTCTGGCCAAAGACATTGTTCTTGATCCCAAGGAGACCATAACCCATTTTTAAATTCTCTACTTCCTTGTGAAGCCTTATATAAGCCCCCCCCATCCAGTTCCTTGCATAACCTCCAATCGTGGGAGAAGGTCTGTGCCCCTTGCTGTTCCTCAATAAACAGTCCTTGCCTGTTCACCATCTAGTCTGGACCATTCCTTTTCCATTTTCCCTACTGGTAAGACTCATATACTTTGGTGCCCAGCCTGGGTTTGACTGCAATCCTCCATCCTCAGCCTTCTGAGTAGTTATGAGCCACCAGTGCCTGGGCTCATTTTTTTTTGGTGCATAATTTTTCTTAAATTAGAAGATATTTATTGCTCCAATGAAGAAATTTATTGCTCTATTGGAAATACTAGAAAACAATAGGCTGTGTTTATATGTAATGCATTTATTTTTCAAAGCTTCATCTTAAGTGATTTATTTGTTAGCTGAATTGGAATGCTTATAGATATAAAATTGCTTTGTACAGTTTTTCAGCTAAAATATGTTTTTAAAATAACTCAGAACTTTACAGAAACTGTTTAATGTGGTATCTAATTTAATCATTCTTTTGTCTTATACTTAGATTATATTGTTGTAACTGTTGAGAGTGACAGTGATGATAATAGCAATCATGGCCATAGTGAAGTCATGCTGCTACAGGAGTCTGCATCTGAGGCTTTGTCAGACGGACACACTATGGGCACATCCAGTGATGAATCAGCAGTCATACAAGCAGATTTCCAAGATTATGACCATCAGCAACAGTTCCAACTGGCATCTGGTAATTTTGTTAAATTTCCTTCTGTGTGAAATTTTTGTATCTGATCTTCATTTCTAGTAATCAGTTAAATCTTTGTATAACCTTTACAATAGTTTGTTGCAAGAGGATTGAATTTTGTGACAGTATCGTAACATTTACTTGTGCTTGAATTTTCCCTTATTTAAGCTTTGACATATCTCACTTTGCACTTTACTATATGGGGAATAGCCTCAGAAAGCAATGGAGGGAATGTAGTCTTTCTCTGAGAAATCATATTTATATCTGGCAGGTATAGTTATAAAGATTTAGTAGCAAAATGAGAGTGAAAAGTAAAGTTGAACTTTTAGGAAAAACAGGTTGGGTGGAATCCATGGAAGAATGAGGGAAATGATTACTGATGTAGAAAATCTCAGAGAAGCCACAAAAATATTCTTATCTAAGAAGTAATTATTTTTGTGATATATAAAAATACTTCACTACAAAGGAGCAGTGAACAACTAGAGTTTCAAATTAAAAAAACAGTAGCATTTACACTAGCAACAAAAAGTATCCACAGGAAGTGAAGTCCCACAATCTGAACTGCTGTAGCTACTTGACCTTCTAGTTGTTGTTTCTCACCCACAGTAATGAAGGAAATGCATGACCATTTGTGTCCTTTAGTTAAGAAATTGGGTTTTCAGCTGGGCATTCGTGGCTCCTGCCTGTGAGATTCTCAGATATTCTGGAGGATGAGACTTGGAGGATAGCAGTTCTAGGTTAGCCCTGGCAGAGAAGTTTGCTAGACTCCATCTCTATAATAACTAGCAAAAAACAGGGTTGGAGGTATGCCTCAAGTGGTACAGTGTCAGCCTAACAAGCCAGATGCCTTGAGTTCAAAACCTAATACTACCAAAATAAAAAAAATAGGTTTCCTGTCTTTAAGTCATTGCTTAGGTGGAGATTTGCAAACTTTTTCTGCAAAGGTTCAGAAAAATTTTAGTCTTCAACTTTTAACTTCCATTACAGTACTAGAAGCTGCTGACATGTTAACACATAGGTGTGACTGGTTCAGTAAACTTTGAATTTCCTGTTTTTCCCATTTTGTGAAACCTCTGCACTCTCTTCTCCCCTTCTCTTTCCTCTCCCCTCTCTTCTTACCATTCCCTTTCCCCTCTTCCTTTTCCCTTCTCCCCTCCTTTCTTTTCTATGTTCTCCCTGCTTGAACTCAGTCTCATGCTCTCTCTGGGCTTGTTTGAACACAATGGTACTCCTGTTTCTCTACCACTTGAGCCATGCCTCTGGCCTAGTGTTAGCTAGTTAATTGGAGATAGAATCTCATAGACTTTCCTTTTTATTATTAATCTTTAAGTTGTTGTACAAAGGGGTTTCAGTTCAACGTGTCAGTTTGAGAGTACTTTGTATCTTTTTTTAAAAATAAGTTTTTTGTGAAAATACTGTACAGAGGGGTTACAGTTACATGAGGAAGGTAATGAGTACATTTCTTATCAAGCATTGTTGCCTCCTCCCTTGTTTTTCCCCTACCATCCCTTCCCTCCAACCTCCACAACTACACTCCCCCAGCCCCAGTACCTTGCATCTTGATTCATATCAACCCTCTCATGGATTTTTCTGCTTGGGCTAGCTTTGAACTGGAATCCTCCAGGTTTAAGTCTTCTGAGTAGCTAGGATGAAAGGAGTGAAACACTAGAGCTTGGCTATGAAACATTCTTTAAAAAAATTAAAATATGAAGGAAAAGACTCAATATTTTTAGCTTATGGATTATATAAAGCAGCAAGATGAATTTGATGTCCAGGCTATGCTTAATGATATCTGATCTAACTAATGCCCAGAAGTCATTTGACACCACTTGTCTATTTTATTTTTATTTATTTATTTTTTATTGTGAAAATACTGTACAGAGAGGTTACAATTACATGGGCAAGATAATGAGTACATTTCTTTTTTTTTGGGTCCAGTTCTGTGGCCTGAACTCTTGGCCTGGGCGCTGTCCCTCAGCTCTTCAGCTCAAGACTAGCGCTCTACCGCTTGAGCCACAGCACCATTTCTGGCTTTTTTCTTTTTTGCTTATGTGGTGCTGAGGAATTGAACCCAGGGCCTCAGGCATGCAAGGCAAGCACTCTACCACTGAGCCACCTTCCCAGCCCCAATGAGTACATTTCTTATCAAGCATTGTAGCCTCCTCCGTTGTTGTTTTTTTTTTTTTGTCGGTTGTGGATCCTGAACTCTGGGCCTGGGCGCTGTCCCTGAGCTCTTCAGCTCAAGGCTAGCACTCTACCACTTGAGCCACAGCGCCACTTCCAGCTTTTTCTTCTTATGTGGTACTGAGGAATCGAACCCAGGGCCTCATGCAAGCAAGGCAAGCACTCCATCACTGAGCCATCTTCCCAGCCCGAGCCTCCTCCTTTGTTTCCCCTTTCTATCCTCCCTCCACCCCCCATCCAATCCCCCCCCCCCCCCCCCCCCCACTCCAAAGTTGTAAAGTTCGTTTTCGACATAAGGACTTGCACATCTCATTGTTGCAATGGGTCCACCTGCACTTGTCTATTTTAGTCTTAAGACTGTGCAGGAGCAGTAGGACATTCCCTTTCTGTGTCATAGAACATCTGACTGACTCTAGCAGACCTCTATTGGGAAAGACCTGGGGGAGAATCCTTACCTATCAAAATCACCACATTTCAGAAACACATGAAAAATATTCAAGTGCATTTATAATGAGAGATATGCAAATTAAGTGGGGGCACAAACTGTAAATCTTTATCAGGTTATCATTTTTTCCTATTTTTCAATTAAGATTTTTTATTACCATATAGTAATTGCACAGGGGCGGTTTTATTGTGCCATTTTTACACATTCATATAGTACAGTACATCTGCCTTATCCTCCTCCATCACATTCCCATATACTCTTTTTCCTTCTTAAAACAATTTCAGCAGGTTTCAAGAACTTTCATATATGCACATAATATTAATTCACTTTAATGGTAATAGAATGAGCTAGTACAACTTTTTTTTGACATTTTAGGAACATTTGTCAGAAGCACTTAAAATATTTCTAGCCTTTGACCTTATGATTCATCTAGATATATATTATAAGGAACTCTTCAGAGATAAACAAGAATGTTTCATCATATGAAGAAATAGTGAAAAATTAGAAGCCATATAAATAATGCCCATAATAATATAACCTATGGCTATCTGTAAAATAAAATACTTTGCAGACATTAAATATTTTAAAAATTATGTGACATGCAAAATTGCTTAGAATATATGTAGTATGATTTAAATATATAAGAAAAGGAGAGGGATGCTCAATGCCAGTGGCTCATACCTGTAATTCCAGCTACTCAGGAAACTGGAATATGAAGATTGTGATACAAAGCCAGTCCAGTCATAAAAGTTTGTGAAACTCTTGTCTCCAATTAACTACCAAAAAGCCAGAAGTGGAGCTGTGGCTCAAATGGTAACAGTGTCAGCCTTGAGCACAAAAGCTGAGAGATAGTGCTCAGGGTTTGAGTTCAAGCCCCAGGACTGGCATAAAAAAAAGAAGAAATATCTAAAACTTTATATTTATTGGTTGTGACTACTTTCTCAACTTAGGTTTTGAATTTCTTTTTTGTGCCAGTCCTGGAACTTCAACTCAGCCTGGGCACTGTCCTTTAATTTTTTTTCTCCTCAAGGTTGATGCTTTACCACTTCTAGCCTTCTGGTCCTTAATTAGAGATAAGAATCTGGTGGATTTTCCTGCCTATGCTGGTCTTAAATCATGATTCTCAGATCGCAGCCTTTTTTTTTTTGCCAGTTCTGGGGCTTGAACTCAGCCTGGGCACTGTCCCTGAGCTTCTTTTGCTCAAAGCTGGCACTCATCACTTGAGTCACAGCGCCAGTTCTGGCTTTTTCTGTTTATGTGGTACTGAGGAATCTCTACCACTAAGCCATATTCTCAGCCTCAGCCTTCTTAATAGCTAGGATTCAGGCATGAGCCACTGGTGCCTGATTAAGTTTTTGAATTTTAAAAAATAAGTAGCTGAATTGTTTTCTACAGTATTCCAGGGCTTGAATTTAGGATCTTGTATTCTACATCAACTTTTCCAGCTCAAAGCTGGTACTCTTACCACTTGGGCCATACCTTCAGCCAAATGAGGCTATCTTTTGGTGCTGGTCCTGGGGCATAAACTCAGAGCTTGGGCATTGTCCCCGAGTTTTTGTGCTCAAGGCTAGTGTTCTACTACTTGAGCTATTGTTCCACTTCTGTCTTTTTGCTGGTTAATTGGAGATAAGAGTCTAATAGATTTTCTTGTCTGGGCTGGCTTCAAACTATGATTCTCAGACCTTAGCCTCCCGAGTAGCTAGAATCAAGATGTGAGCCCCTGGTGCCCAGCCCTGCCTGGCTTTTTGCTGGTTATTATGAGTTGTAGCCTCTCATTTTCTGACTAGATCTGAGATTCTCAAACACTGAGGAGTATTATAGTTGTGAGCCACCAGTGCTTGGCTAGGAGCAGAATATTTAGATTAAGTTTTTGTAAAAAGTATATTACAAAATTTTATACACAGCACATATATATATATATATATATCAGGTAATTTTCATATTAATGCATGCGTATGATCAGTACCAATAACAACAAATAGAAGCCTATGAGCTTTGCAAATTCTGTTCTTGTTCTCTTCTAGTCACTAATCCCATTCTCCTACCATAGATTACTTTTGCCTGTTTTAAAGCTTTCTCTAATCCAAACCATTTACAGTTTTCTCTTTGGTGTCTGAATTCTCTTAGACAAAGTCAAAGTTGTGAGATTCATCATTGCTCAGAGCACAGTTTGGCTGTTTATTATCATTTTTTGAAATTTTCTTTGTATAGATCTGCTGCAGTTTAATTACTCATAGCTCTTATTAGTTTCAACAGAAAAATTCAGAGAACCAAAAAAGGGATGGAAATTTCATACATTGGAAGTGTTTAATCATTTGAAAAATTTATATATTAGTTTGTATTTATCTAAGTTGAGCAATAACTCTCCCATCCTTTTAATCTTTTGGTTTCTCTCCTGTGGCTTGTACATTAATATCTCCACTATATAGCAGGAACAGAAAGCTGTGCATAGGATGGTTGGGATGAATTAGCTTTTTCACTAACACATCTCTCACAGTAACTATGGGGCAAGTGTTCAGATCACACCCTGTAGTACAAGGCAGATGACCATGTGGAATGAGTCAATGTCTTGTTCTATCTCATACCATAATTAAGACTCAGGCATAGTCTAACCTTCAGAACTCGTTGTTTACTCATATATTTATTTCACATCCGTTTATTCAGGCTCATTATAAAAGCTAACTAATAAAGCATCCATAACTTGGGGCAGAAGTGAACTTAAAGATATTTTTAACAATGTTCTGGGAGGTAAGGAGGTATGCGGTATATCCCAGGTGTTCAGGCTCCTTGCAGTTGTGGGGTGGGGGAGGGGCCGCCAGGACTAGACTCCTGGGTAGGCACCCCTATGAGCTCCTTCATAAAAAAAGGCCTAAGTAGTAATTTTCTGGTTATGTTTCCAGCATTTGCTGTGTAGACTTGAACTGTAAAGCACTTGCTTCCCAATTTGGAATTTCATTTAACTGTGATTTTTTTCTTGTCAGGTGCTTTGGTACTCTTTAGTTCTGAGGGTAGAGCTCAGCGGGGAAAGTGCCCGACTAGCTTGGCATGGACAGCACTGGGTTTCTTTACATCTCTGCAAAACAACAGTAACAAGGACTTCTAAGTTGTTCCTGGGAAAGTTCTTGTTTTGTCAGTTTCTAAAATTCAACCAGTATGTAAATTGCCTTTCTTTAATGGGTTGTTTTTCAGGAGAGGGTACATCCCAAGATGACCAAGCAGTGCCCCAAGTGAACTTGGAAACATTAAAAAGACCTAACATTAACTTTGTGGATGTTCCACAAACCAAAAGAGGACGGCAGTCTACTGAATTAGAAGATAAAATGGTTTGTATACCAAAGTGAAAGTCCTTTTTTGTTCTCATTATGCTTAATTAAAAAAATTGAGCTTAATTTCATAAAGTAAAATGTGTGGGTCTTAACTGTGTAGTTCAATGAGTTTTCATATGTCATACTCCTTTTAAAATAAGGAACATTTCTAGTCAGCTCATAAATTTCCCTCTTGCCTCTTCACAGTAAGTCCCCATTCTCCCTAATCTTAGGGAGGAGTAGTTTTTCCATCCTATGTTAGTTTTGCCTGTTCTACAACTTCATATAAATAGAATTGTAAAAGTAGAACATGTATAAATAGAATTGTCTGTTTTTGGTTACAGTCTCTTTTCTGGTACTTTCTTTTGTGGTATTAACACTTCATTCTCATTTATTGTTCAGTAACATTACTATGAATATTCATAATTTGTTGCCCTCCCTGTGATGGACATTTGAGTTATTTCCAGTCTTTGAGTAGTATGAGTAAAGTGGCTTATGGAAATTTCTTTGCAAGCATACCATGTTTGTTTGTTTGTTTTTGATTGGTCGTGGGACTTGAACTCTGAGCCTGGGCACTGTCCCTGAGCTCTACTTGAGCCACAGTACCACTTCTGGTTTTCTGGTGGTTTACTGGAGATGAGAGTCTCATGGACTTTCCTGCGAGGGCTGGCTTTGAACCGCCATCCTCAGATCTCAGCCCCCTGAGTAGCTAGGATTACAGGTGTGAGCCACCAGTGCCTGGTGGCTTGAGCTTTTTTGTTCAAGCTAGCACTCTACCACTGAGCCACAGCCCCACTTCTGGTTTATGGTTGTTAATTGGAAGATAAGAGTCCAAGGTTTTCCTGCTGCAGCTGGCTGTAAATTGTGATTCTCAGATCTCAGCCTCCTGAGTACCTAGGATTATAGGCATTAGCCACTAGCACCCGGCTCTGCAAACATATATTTACATCTAATTTGATTAATTAGGAGTTGAAATGGTCACGGAATAGGTGAAAGCATCACTTTTTAAGCATCTGCCAGTTTTCTGAGGTAGTTGTACTGTTGTAGACATCTATCATATTTTGCTGTGTTTCTCTCTGAAGTTGAATAAAATAGATTAAAGTATTTATAGTTTATCTTAAAGGAAACTCTAGTTTCATAAGAATGTGAGTATTGATACTGAATAAGTACTATAGGGAATTATTAACCTCACAGTGAATATTTTAATCTTCAGTGGTAAAATTATCTACCAGGTAACATAGGTTTAGGCATAATTATGGGAAAATACCTTGGAAAGCATAAAGCACTATGTAAGTTGTTAAGATTAGTGTATTATTCCATGTTGTATTGGTTGTGTTACTGGTCTTTAATGCTGGGCTAATTCAGGTAATTTTTAATCATGTACTTTCAAACCAAAATATTGATAACTACTTGTTATTGATAACTATTTGTATTAAAATTGTCCTCATATTCCACATTTGTCCTTAGAATAGTTAAGTGTACCTATTAGCTCTCCTTCCAATTAACTTTTTTCTGTCCTATCTCATTCCAAAAAAGGATTTAAAGTGATTTTGAGGTTGGTTTTTCAAGAAAAATAAATGCCTAAGTTATACTTACCTTGTCCACTATGTGTCACTGTTGGATTATTTGAAAATTAGAAATAATTTTTTTTCTTTTTCTTTTTTTTTTTGTGGGTCATGGGGCTTGAACTCTGGGCTTGGGCACTGTCCCTCAGCTCTTCAGCTCAAGGCGAGCGTTGTACCGCTTGAGCCACAGCTCCACTTCCAGTTTTTGAATGGTTTATTGGAGATAAGAGTCTCACGGACTTTTCTTGCCCGGGCTGGCTTTGAACTGTGATCCTCAGATCTCAGCCTCCTGAGTAGCTAGGATTACAGGCGTGAGCCACCAGTACCTGGCAGAAATAATTTCTTTTAAAGCAGTAATAGTCCTTACTTTTTCTCTTCTTTGAAATACAGGAGATGTTAAGCTTGGTAGAAATGGTGTCTTTAGGGTATTTCAGTTAATGAAAACACAGTACTCCAAATTCATCTTTTCACGTTGCTGTGGAATTTGCAATCAGTTCTTCAGTATAACAAATTGGGCCTTGATGCTTCTTGAAAACGTAATAGATATCCTAGATTCTCCTTCCAGATTGTTCCAAATTTATAGTCCCCTTTGGGTATTTTAAGTTGTTTTTGCTATTACTGGGGCTTGAAGAGAGTCTTGAACTTGCTAAGGTTTCTTGCTTGTAGCTGGTACTCTACCACTTGAGTCATACCTCCAGCCCAGCTTTTTGTTGGACAGTTGGAGCTGGAGTCCAAATGACATTTTCTGCCCAAGTTTGCTTCCAACCATGATTCTCCAGATCTCAGCCTTCTGAGTAGCTAGGATTATAGGCTTCTACCTTCAGTAGCTTTTCTTAAACTGAAATTCTTACATATTTTTTTCCTTGTCCCTTCTTTATTAATAAGTATTTTTTCCTTTCTCAAATTTTCATATGAGTGGGAGTTTTGATTTTATTTTATCTTTATATTATCTTAACTGAAATTCTTTGCAATTTAGGAGAAAAATAAAAATAATTAAGTATTTAAACTTTTTTCTAGTGCTTGATTTTGCTCCTAGTGATGTTAAGGCTTGATTATTCCTTTTCATAATGCCTGAATGGGCAAAATATGTCTACGTTTTTCTGTGATTCAAGCAGACTTAGAGACTTCTCACAGAATTGATAAGTTCTTAAGTTTTGTCCTCCTAATGGAATTTTATAAAACACCGAACAAAAATTTATTATATTTAATGCCTATGATACTAGGAGAAGTTTTCTTTTGTTAAATTGTCTATGAGGATTATTGCACTGTGAGACACTATTTTAACAATTATAAGGTACAATAGTATTCTAAGGTGAAATTTTTGAAATAAAAGATAGTTTTATGGCTATGGGTGTGGCTCTGGTGGTAGAAACTCCTGCTTAGCAAGTTCAGGGCCTTGAGTTTCAATCACAGTACTACAAAAACAATATAGTTTTTGTAACTTAATAAAGGCACACAGTTGATGAAGTATAATTAAATCCCTCATCTAGATAGTTTGATGTTTACTTTTTGCATGATAATAATTTATGAAAACTGATGAATATTTTGGATGAAAGTTGCTATGCATTTAAATGTATATCAAGATATCTAAACTGAGACAAAAAAGCACCTCATCAGCTGGACAACGGTGCTCATGCCTGTAATCCTAGCTACTCAGGAGGCTGAGATATGAGGATCATGGGTCAAAGCCAGCCGGGGCAGGAAAGTCTATGAGACTCTTATCTCCAATTAACCACTAGAAAACTGGAAGTGGCACTGTGGCTTCAGTCGTAGAGCACTAGCCTTGAGCTGAAGAGCCAAGGGACAGTGCCCAGACCTAGAGTTCAAGCCCCACAACTGCAAAAAAAAAAAGGGGCATCTCATCAATCTTCTGTAAAGATTTTGTCTTACGTTTTTAAGCAACTTCTGAGAGTGTTTCTGACAGATTGACTATTTGAGTATTTTCATTTTATCTACGAGTAAAAACATAATTTCATGTGATTTTCACATGTGTCATTTCTCTTTTGAAATAGTAACTAATAATTTTAAAAATTATGATAGGCTTTACTCCAACTTATTGAAAGATTGAACGGGCAAGTTAACCAACTTTTTGGAATGGTTTCAAAAATACATCAGTTTTGGGAGAAGTCACAGGTGCAAAAATGTGTAAGTATTATTAAAACATTTTTACAACTTTGCTAAACTTCTAGCTCCTAAGTATATCAGTCAACTAGTATCGTCAAGGCTATTCTGTCCCTGCTGTAGTAGCAGATGTGGACTAAAACTTCGTTGGAAGAATGCTACAGTTAGGTTTAATACCTTATAGTATTGAATATGTAATATTAGTAAGTCATGGATAAAATGGAACTAAAATGTAGTGTTTAAGAGGAAAATTAAGAGCCCTGGTCTTGAACCTAAAAAAATGAAAATAAAATTTACACCCAAATGCAGTATTTTAACAATGGAAAATGATGTAGCACAGAAAGGGGATACAAATGTTTCAACCATTTTTTAAATCCTCATTTTTAATCAAAGTTGACATAACTGAGTTTATGTCATTTAAGAGGTGGTGTAGTTGGCAGCTATGTATGATGGCGTGGGTCTGTTATTTCAGTACTTGTGAATTAAGGCAGAAGGGCTCACAAGTTCGAGGCTAGCTTGCAACTACATAGTGAGACCCTGCATCAAAAAACCAGGGGGAAAAAAGAAAATTTTAAAATATTATTTAACTTTTTTTTTTGGTGCTGATAGTAGACCTTTGTGCTCTCACTTGATTTTTCCTCTCAAGATTGTTTCTCTACCATTTGAGCCACAGTTCCACTTCTGGATTTTGGCTACTAAATTGGAGATAAAAGTCTGATGGACTTTTCTGCCCTGGCTGGCTTTGGACTGTGATCTACAGATTTCAGCCTCCTGAGTAGCTAAGATTGCAGGCCTGAGCCACTGGTGCCTGGCAAGTTTTGCTATTTTTTTTAAAAAAGAGAATAATGTGATCATACCTTTCAGGCAAATTGATGTTCAGGAATTGAACTGATGAGGAAAGGTTAACTCATTTTCTCTTATCTTGGACAGGGACATTGTTGCAGATTACTTCAAGATGAAATAATGGAAATCGATGAGCCAGACAGAACTACAGAAACATCTTTTCAGTCAGTTTCATGCTATGAGCAGCAGCAGGAGCAGCAGGAGCAGCAGTTGGTCCTTAGTCAGGACTTATTCCTTCCTAGAATTATTTCTACAAGTTCATTAACATCAGAGGGCTCAGGTACTGATGTTCCTATAGTATCTGATATTTTGGATGAAGCTGAGAGCAGCAACATTGTAATCTCAGATGCCCAGCCTACAATGGCAGCACCTGCAACATTTCTGCTACCACAGGATCCAAGTTTCGCCAATAACCATAATTTTATAAAGTACTCAGCTGTTGTGGAAAATGAGGATACAGCCTTACTGGATCCTGACTTTCCATGTCTCTTGGTGCCTCCTAGTTATGGTAAGTTCAAAGTGTTGTATATTATATATACCATCCTTTAATGTAGGTTTGAAAACTGTTTCATATGGACTAGTTTTAGTCTTTTTTGTTTTGTTTTTTGGTTGGTTGTGGGATTTGAACTTTGGGCCCAGGCGCTGGCCCTGAGCTCTTCAGCTCAAGGCTAGCGCTCTACCACTCGATCCACAGCGCCACTTCTGGTTTTCTGCTGGTTAATTGGAGATAAGAGTCTCACAGACTTTCCTGCCCAGGCTGGCTTTGAACTGTGATCCTCAGAACTCAGCTTCTTGAGTAGTCAGAATTAAGAGGTGTATGCCACTGGAGCCCAGCACACCTGGCTAGGATTTTTTAAAAAAATTTAACTGTATTTAGTATTGAGCATGAGCCTTATGCATACATGCATACATATATATGTGTAAATATATATTTAATTGCATAATGTTGTTTTTATGGTATTTCCATACATCCATGTAATATTATTTGATCATATTCACCCCATCTATTACTTTTTTATAATCTACATTTATTTTTTTTTTCTTGAAGCTAGGCACTGGTGGCTCATGCCTGTAATCTAGCAGCATGTTCAAAATTCACTTTGTCTTGAGTAAAAAAATGTTTAACTATTCCATGAGTCTGGTAATTCCATGTGATTGCTATTTCTATACATAGTATATGATTACTATTTTATGTATTTCCTGAGGATTCCCAAAGACTTTTGGGAATCTGTCATATAATAATCAGAGCAAACCCATGAGTTTGATTAGCTATTTAAAGTAAGACCCTCCATGTGGCTCAGTTTCTGGTGCGTGAAAAACATTCTATACAATCTCCTTGATCTCAGCTCATAAAAAGAGGAATTCTCAGGGAGGGAGGTAATACAATAATTACCCGTATTGGCTGGGAAGGTGGCTCAGTGGTAGAGCACTTGCCTTGCGTGCCTGAGGCCCTGGGTTCGATTCCTCAGCACCACATAAGCAAAAAGAAAAAAGCCGGAAGTGGCGCTGTGGCTCAAGTGGTAGAGCGCTAGCCTTGAGCTGAAGAGCTGAGGGACAGCGCCCAGGCCCAGAGTTCAGGCCCCACGACCGGACTCCCCCCCAAAAACAATAATTACCCGTATTATTTGATAGCCTAGGAAGCCAAAAGATAGAGCAGGCGCATAGAGCAGGGATGCAGAAAAAGGTGTTACTCTAACAGGGGAATAGAAGGACTTAAGAGCACAGGTCAGTCAAGGCAGAAGCAGTCACTGACTGTAATTAGCTTCAATTCAGTAATTACTGCAGGGGTATACAGCAGAGAACTGAGACAGACTGGGCTGGAGCCCTGGGAGTTCTCAGGTTTGCTGGTGATAGCCTTCAGCAGCCTTTGCAGGGAGGGGAGAAGTAGAGACCACCATCCTCATGTGCAGAAAAGATACCTTTAGTCAGTTTGGGCTATTATAAGAAAATGCCACACACAAGGTAATTTATAAAGAACAAAAATTTATTTTGTAACAGTTCTGGAGGCTGGGAAATTCAAGAGCCAGGAACTGGCAGGTCTGATGGTTTGATGAAGGCTGAATCTTCCAGAGAGAACAAAAGTGGTCACTTCACCTGTTGAAAGGAAAGAAAGAGTCTCACTAAACATTGTGCAAAAATACCCTCTTTTACAAGGCCCAAATAAGTAGACCTTATGACATAACCATTGCTCAGATACTCCTTCTTTTAATACTGAATTCAAGGCTGAATTTCTAGAGGGGACCATTCAGACCATGGCAAGTGATATATAAAAGTATACACATATTTAATGTCCATAGTTGGACACATGTATGTGTAGTTATGAGAAACTGCCTATTTTCCAGTGCAGCTTGACCATTTTATATTCCTACTAGTTACACTGTTTCTCTCCATGAGTATTTCTACTCTTTCTTCCTAGTGCTCCAGAATTCCTTCTTCATTATATCCATTATTTTAGGATGGCTAGGATTGGGGAATGAATTTGGTGCCTTGGATTCCCTGGCAAAGTACTTTGTCTCTTGAAGCACACCTCCATTCTTTTGTCTTGCTTAGGGCTGGCTTCAAACTGCTACTCTTCTACCTGTGCCTCCTCAGTAGCTAATATAACAGGCATGTTGTCAGCCTCATAGCCTCATTTCTCTGTCAGTATTGAGATTTAAAAATCAGAGAATTAGGGCCTTCTTGTACTTTTTGTGTGTTTATATTGGGTCTTGAACTGAGAGCCTCATGTTTTTATTTGTCTTTTTTACTAGTAGCTGGTGCTCTCTACCGCTTGAGACCCACTTCAGCCTTTTGGCCGGTTAAGTGGAGATAAGAGATTCTTGGATTCGTCTCACCAGCAAGAAAATCTTGAAATTAAAAAAAGCATAATTAGCTATAATTAGCTATTCAGAAGGATGAGATCTGAGAAAGTTCTAAGCCAGTTTGGACAGACAAATCCTGGAGACTAACCAGCCAGAAGCCAGAAGTGGAGGTGTTGCTTAAGGGGTAGAGCACCAGCTGCTATTGAAACAGCTGAGTGAGAGTTTGGCTTGGGGCTCTTCAGTTCAAGCTCCAGTACTTGTGTGAGTGGTGGGTGCACGCGCGCGCATGCGCACACACACACAATGCACCTTTTAAATTGTAAGCCTGCTTGGGACAATTTTTTTTCTTTTTTGTGAATGTTTTTATTTCTTCCTCTTACTTGAAGGTAAGTTTTGTCTAGTATAGAATTTATGAATGACAGTGTTTGTTTGTTTTTGTTTGTATTTGTCTTACCTGGGGATTGAACTCAAATGCTGGGTACTGTCCCTGAGGTTTTGTGCTCATTTTACCACAGCTTTATTTATTTATTTATTGGTAGTTAATGGAGATAAGAGTCTTACGGGTTTTCCTGTCTGGGCTGACTTTGAAACTGTGGTCCTCAGATCTCAGTTTCCTGAGTAGCTAAGATTACAGGTGGTTTTCATATAGTAACACTTGATTTTTTAATTCATAGAAATGCCAGAAAATGAAGAAACCAACATTCCAGATGACACTGTGCTAGTAAATGTCCCAAATTTTGAGGAAGATGAAGAACAATCTACTAACCTTCTGAATGTCTTCATAAACGAAGATGGTGAGTTTGAATCAATACATATTACAAGTAGTATAACCTCACTAATTTTTTTTTGTTTGATTCTTGAGATCAAACCCAGGGCATGTGCATCCTAGCAAGCACTCTCATCATTGAAGTATATGCTAAGCCACAGATTCATTTACATTCTTCTTTTTTTTTTTGTTGGGTCATGGGGCTTGAACTCTGGGCTTGGGTACTGTCCCTGAGCTCTTCAGCTCAAGGTGAGCACTCTACTTCTAGAGCCATAGCACCACTTTCAGTTTTCTAGTGGTTGATTGGAGATAAGAGTCTCAGGGCCTTTCCTGCCTGGGCTGGCTTTAACCGTGATCCTCAGATCTCAGCCTCCTGAGTAGCTAGGATTACAGGTGTGAGACACCGGAGCCCTGCTAACATTCTTTTTTTTTTTTTTGCCAGTCGGCTTGAACTCTAGGCCTGGGTGCTACCTTTCCCCTCCTACCCTGATCATTTGTGCTGAAGATTAGAGCTACTACTTGAGCCACAGTTTCATTTACAGCTTTTTGTAGTTAATTAGAGATAAGAATCTCTTAGAAGTCTGGTGCTATTGGCTTATACCTATATTCCTAGCTACTTAGGAGGCTGAGATCTGAGGAGTGCAATTCAAAGCCAGTCTGGGCAGGAAAGTCTGTGAGACTCTTATCTACAATGAACTACTCAGAAAAAGCTGGAAGTGGCACTGTGGTTCAAAGTGGTACAGTGCTAACCTTGAGCAAAAAGAAGTTCAGAGTCAGCATCCAGACCCAGAGTTCAAGTCCCTGGTCTGGCAAGAAAAGAAAAATAAAACGAAACAGAATCTCATGGGCATTCCTGTGTAGGGTAGCTTGAACCATGATCTTTAGAGCTCAGCCACCTGAGTAGCTAGGATTATAAGACTGAGCCACTGGCTTTCATTACCATTCTTAGTGGATATTAATGGCACTTTTCAACATGGCAATTTTTTGTTTGAGATAAAGTTAGATTCACGTACAATTGTAAGAAGTACTGTATTTCAGAGGGTTTTTTTGGCTATTTTCTCCAATGATAATGTCTTTCAAACTATAATAAAACTCAGACTACAAATTTTCAACATTGATTTATTCCATAGATCTTTTATTTACTGGGGATTCAACTCAGGACCTATACTTCCTAGATGGGTGCTCTACTATTTACCCATAGCTCTAGCTTTTTTGCCGTGGTTTATTTTCTGCCAATTTTGAGGATTGAACTCAAGGCCTAGGCACTGTCCCTGAGCTTTTTTTTTTTTTTTAATGGTTAAGGCTACTACTCTACCACTTGAGCCATACCTCTGCTTCTGGATTTTTGAGGATTAATTGAAAATAAGAGTCTCACAGACTTGCCTGCTTCGGCTGGCTTTGAACCACAATCCTCAGATCTCAGCCTTTTGAGTAGCTAGGATTACAGGCATGAGCCTGGCTGCCCTGATTATTTCCTAAGATAGGAAATTGCTTCCTGCCCAGGCACATGTCTAGTCTTTGATCTGTTCGTTTTTCAGTCTTTCTTTTTCTTTATTTTTTTTTTTTTTGGGTCCAGTCGTGGGGCCTGAACTCTGGGCCTGAGCACTGTCCCTGAGCTCTTCAGCTCAAGGCTAGCGCTCTACCACTTGAGCCACAGCGCCACTTCTGGCTTTTTTTTTGCTTATATGGTGCTGAGGAATCGAACCCAGGGCCTCATGCATGTAAGGCAAGCGCTCTACCACTGAGCCACCTTCCCAGCCCTGTTTTTCAGTCTTTCTTTGACAGCAGAGATGACATGTGCATACTACCAAGCTTAGCTATTGGTTGAGAATGGGATCTCTTGAACTTTTCTTTTTGGTCTGGTCTATATCTGTCATTTTTCTAATCATAGCCTTTCAAGTAGCTAGGATTATAGGCATGGGCCAGCTGCACCTAACTCAATCCATCGATCTCACTGAAATGCCGTTCTACATTTATTAATGTATGTTTTCAGTTTTGTGCATTTTTATCACATGGGAAGCTTTTAGGTCAAGACTAGGGATATAACCTAGCACTTTCAGCAAGCTAGCTAGAGTTGCTCTACCACCAAGGTACATACTCAGTGCTTATATTCTTGAAACATGACATCTGTAGCTCAGGTTGCCTAAAACTGGCTATGTAGCATAAGCTACAGTGAAACTTGTGATTGACCTGCCTCCGCCTCCGAAGTGCTGAGATCACAAACTGGTGTTACCTCATATGGCAATACACCCAGGTTTGTTTGATGTCTCCTATCACAGTAGGGATATAGACCATTTGCATCACTGAAAGAATGCCTCATCTTGCCCTTTTTCTGATCATAGTCTCTTTTGTTACTTCTCCCTCCATCCTCCCATATCTGGATACTTAGCAATTATTGATCTATTTTGTTTATAATTTTGTATTTAAGAATGTTAAGAGATGCTTAATAAGGTAGTGCCTTATTAAGCCTGTAATTCTAGCACTGGAGTGGCTAAGCACTATAAATTGAGACAAGCTTGAGTTACTATATAGTGATACTATCTCAAAAAAAAAGAATGTGAAGAGAATCCAATTCAGTACACCTGAAAAATTATTCAGGTTGCTCTAGGCATACATGGTCCTTTAAAAAATTTTTTGGATTGTATTCCATGGTATGGATATGTCAGTTTGTTTAGCCATTCACCCATTAAAGGTAGTCATGTTTTTTTTTCATGTTTTGAATAGTGGGATTATGCTGTATTTATAAGGAATTTTTTGTAAGGATTTTTTTTACATAAGTAAGTTTTTATCCCCTGATAATGAATAGTGCTAAATTGGCTTGCTTTGCTTCCTCATAACTAGTGCTCTAAATCACAAGCCATTATTTCAGCCTAGCTTTTAAAAAAATGTTTTTATTATCTTTAACTAGTTGTGCAAAGGTGTTGCCATTTAACAAAACAGTTTATGAAAACAGTGAATCTTGATCGATGTCCCTTTTAACATTCTTATCTAACCTCAACTCCTATTCCCTCATTTTTCTTAATTTTTGGGTTATGTATTGAATTTGTTGCTGTTTAACAAAGCAGTTTATGTGTACAATGCATCTTGATCTCTGTTATTTCTTCAACATCTCTTTACCTACCCCTTCCCTTATTTTTTCCAATTCTGTAGTATATATAATGTATTCATTATTTTATTTTATTTTATTTTGGTTGTAGAGCTTGAACTCAGGGCCTGAGCCCTGTCCTTGAGCTCTTTTTCCTCCGGGCTAGCATCCTATCACTTTGAGCCACAGCTACACTTCTGATTTCTGGTGGCTAATTGGAAATAAGAATTTCTTGGACTTTCCTGCCTGGGCTTGCCTTGAACCACAATCTTCAGTTCTT
Organism: Dipodomys ordii; assembly: GCF_000151885.1. Taxonomy (NCBI): domain Eukaryota; kingdom Metazoa; phylum Chordata; class Mammalia; order Rodentia; family Heteromyidae; genus Dipodomys; species Dipodomys ordii. Next base: position 6,389,122 of record NW_012267366.1, on the reverse strand, counting down.
AGTCTCCTGAGTAGTTAGGGTTACAGGTGTGTGAGCCACCAATGCCTAGCTACAATGAATTCTTGCCTGTAACTTCCCTCTTCCCTTCTTCATTCTTCTCCCCCTCTCCTTGGCCTCACCCTCCCCTCTTGCAAGTACCCATTTACTGGTACTTGTTTTGCTGGGCTTTGACTTTTTCTTTCTAAAGAATTATACTATATGAGCTCTCCATACAGCTTATAATATAATACTTCAGTTAATTCATTTGTAACCACTTGCATAACACCCAGAGGGTTTACTTATAGATTTATAGGCACTTTCTAGTTACCACAAATGATGGAAACTATGGAACCTATGTTTCTTTGGGTCTGGCATACTTCACTTAATATAATTTTTCCCAAGTCTTCCCTTTCCTTAAAATACCATTTTTCTAATGGATGAGTAGAATTCATCCATTGAGGGGCATTTGGGCTAATTCCATATCTTGGTTATGGTAAATAATGCTGCAATGAACATGGTTGTGCTGGTAGCTTTAGTGTGGCCTTGTTTGTGCTCTGTTGGATAAATGCTAAGAAGTAAAATTGCTGGGTCTTAGGGTAGTTCTATATTTAGTTTTTTGAGGATCCTCCATACTGTTTTCCAGAATGGTTGAACAAACTTACATTTCTACCAACACATCCTTGCCAGCATTTTTTATTGCTAATTTTTTTTTATATTGGCCATTCTAACTGGGGTGAGGTGGAACTTCAGTGTTTTTTTAATTTGCATTTCCTTTAAAGGCAGAGATGTTGAATATTTCTTCATGTGGCTGTTGCCATTTTTACTCTATAGTATGGCTTTTTGCTGTGAGATGGAATTTGCAGGATTTTTCTGCTCAAGCTGACTTTGAACCTAGATCTTACAGGTCTAAACCTCTTGAGTAGCTAAGGATTACAATTATGAGCCATCAGTGTCTTATTGCATTTGTACTTTCATAAGTCTTCTAAAAAGTTTATATATCTTCAATTCCCACCAACAATATATGAGTGATCCATTTTCTTTATCCTCTTATTTCTAATGTGCATTTTCCTAATGAACCACATTTTTGTTCTTTATCAATATTTTAAATTTATTTTTAAAAGTAGTTTGTTTTTCTTCATGAGAAAATATCTTTATTTTTCCTATATTCATTAAGAATAGTTTTACTCTGTAGAATTTGCAGTTGAGCATTTATTTTCCATTATTATCTTGAAAGGAAGAAGTCAGCATGTTTTATTTTTAATTAAAACTAATCTCAGTGCTAGTGGCTCATACCTGTAGTACAGGAGGTTGAAATCTGAGGACTGTGGTTTGAAGCCGGCTCGGGCAGGAACATATCTAAGACATTCCTAGGATTGCAGGCATGAGCCACTGGCACCCTGCTGTTTCCAACTTTAGATTATGAACACTAATATACTGGCATTTATGCAAACAGAAACTTATATACAATTCTGGGACATATATTTGTATGTGATTACTTTTGTGAGAAATCTCTAAACATTTTTCCAAGGGTTATATAATTTTATCTTCTCACTAGTAATATGTGAGTGATGCCAGTTCTGTACATGTATCCTTTTACTTGATTTTCCTTTTTACTTGCAGTTTCATGAAGGTGTTCATTTGTACTTTCTTTAAGAGACAAGCAATTGTAGTTTTCCCTCATGTAAGAATGACCTTATTGCCAGGTGCTGGTGGCTCACGCCTGTAATCCTAGCTACTCAGGAGGCTGAGATCTGAGGATGGCGGTTCAAAGCCAGCCCGGGCAGGAGAGACTGTGAGACTCCTATCTCCAATAAACCACCAGAAAACCGGAAGTGGCGCTGTAGCTCAAGGGGTAGAGCGCTCGCCTTGAGCTGAAGAGCTAAGGG
>NW_012267366.1:6282665-6384567 GCF_000151885.1 Dipodomys ordii | reverse complement strand
CCCCCCCGCTCCCCTCCCACAGACATTGTAAAGCTCCTTTTTGACATGGCAATTTGTACTTCTCATTTTAACAAGGATTTTTCTGTTTGGGCAGTATTGGGGCTTGAACTCAAGGCCTCAGTCTTGCTAGATAGGCCCTTTAGCCATTGGACCACACCTTTAGCCAGTTTTTCTTTAGTTTTTTTTTTTCCATGTGAAATGTCATGCTTTTTATTTGAGAACACTTCAAAACCATGTTTCTATCACCCTTAGGAAAAAAAAAACCTATGTTCCTTACCTACTTTTCAAATCCAGCTTGGATTATAGGTGTCATTACTGTTCCTAGCTTGTTCTTTTTTTAAAAAAATTATTTTATTGTAAAGATGAGGGGTAACAATGTTCGACAAGAAATGTACTAATTACCTTACTCATGTAACCGTAACCCCCTGTATAGTATCTTTACAGTAGCTTGTTCTTTTAACTGGGTCTTACTCAATTTTTTTGGTGTAAGCTAGTATCAAACTTTGGTCTTTTCTGGCTATACCTCTCAAATGGTTGCAATGACTGATGTGAGCTATCCAGCCTGATCAGTTTTCTTAAACTTAAAAGTTAAAATTTTCATCTTGAGATACTGTATATTAGAACCACGCGAAGTTGTAAGAAATGATGCAGATAGCTCGTGTGTGTGTGTGTGTGTGTGTGTGTGTGTGTGCGCGCGCGCACGCGTGTGCACACGTGCCAGTCTTGGGTTTTTAACTCTGGGACTGGGTGCTGTCCCTGAGCTTTTTTGCTCAAGGCTAACACTCTGCCATTTAAGTCCTCCACTTCCAGCTTTTTTGTTAGTTAATTAGAGATAAGTGTCTCACAAACCTTCTTGCCTGCACTGGCTTCAAACCTCAAACATTATATCATATCCTCCTGTGTAGCTAGGATTACAGGCATGAGCAACCAGTGCTTGGCTGCAAACAGCTCTACTTCAAAAAATACTATTTTTCAAAAACACAGAAAATTATTACAATTAAGACTTTGACACAGATAATCCATATATTGTTTATTGGGATGTCCTCAATTTTTCTTGAATCTAAGTATGCATTTATATGTATATCTAATTGTGTGGCATTTTATTACATGAATAGATTTATGTGTCTACCACCACATTCAGAGAGATATCACTTCCTTCTCACAAGCTTCCCTACCACTGTCCTTTGGTAACCCCTGCCACTCTGTTTGTTCTTCTAGATATGACAGCAGTAGCAGAAGCCAGCCAGGCAAACAACATGGAGCCGATGGATTTCCCCGTTGTAAATGAAAATGACCAAGACTCTTTTTCAGCTGATACTCTCTCATCTCAATCTGGTTAGTTTCAGATGACATCTTACATAGAGCACTATGGAAGCCAGATGTTGGTGGCTGATGCCTATAATTCTAGCTACTAAGGAGAGTAAAATCTGAGGATAGCGGTTCAAAGCCAGCCTGAGCAGGAAAGTAGATTATTATCTACAATTAACAACCAAAAAGCTCAAGGACGAAGTGTGGCACAAGTGGTAGAGAGCTAGACTTGAACAACAACAAAAAAAACTAAGCAACATCCCCTAGAGCCCAGTTCAAGTGCCAATACTGTCACACACACAAAAACAGAAGCAACAATGGTATAGAATTAAATCTGTCCACATCACATCATTAATACAAGCCATGTGTAGTTCATTTTTTTTCACTCAAACTCTTACATACATATGTGTCTGCTTGTCTATCTGTCTCTCTTGCTGTTACTGGGAACTGAAGTTGGGGGTTCGCAATTGCCTGACTTGCTTGCAGAGCTGATAGACTATTTCTTAAGATGAAATCTCACAGATTTTTCTGTGCAAACTGGAATTAAACCTCTATCTTTGAAGTGTTAGCCTCCAGAGTAGCTAAGATCACAAACATGAGCAACTGATGCTATATCAGACTTTATATATTTAATAAAAGAGTATATTAACAGTTATTTTAGATTAATGTGTACTTTAAAGAAATAACATATCCTTGGCAATGGTAGCTCATGTTTGTAATTATAGATACTCAGGAGGCTTGATATCTGTGGATTGTAGTTTGAAGATAACCCAGACAAGAAAGTATGAGACTTTTCAATCAACTACCGAAAGAAAGAAAGAAAGAAGGAAGAAAGAAAAGAAAGAAAGAGAAAGAAAGTAAGAAAGAAAGGAAGGAAGGGAGGAAGGAAGGAAGGAAGGAAGGGAAAGAAAAGAAAAGAAAAGCTGCAAGTGTAGCTGTGGCTGAAATGGTAGAACATTAGCTTTGAGCATAAAAAAAAGAAAGCCCATGGACAGTGATCAGGCCCTCAGTTCATGTCCCAGGACTGGAACAAAAAAAGAAAAAAAGGAAAGAAAAGTAGGATTGGCTTTACATTTTATTTCTTCTGTTAATAACATCTTTCAAAATTAAGGCAAATAACACACTCAGCATATTTACATTGATACATGTACAGATGTTATTGAGCTATCTCAATTTTTACTCATTGTAATTTATATGTTTATTCTGTGCAGATATATTACATGAGTAGGTTAGATTTTCATGACCAGTCATGATATAGAGCATAATTGCTTACTACTAGCTGTTTCATCTTGTGTTTTTGACTATATTACTTTCTCTCAGGTCATTCTATCCTTTATTTCTCCAATGGGTAAAAGCATGTTTAATTAATATTAATTAATGTTATAGTGAAAACATATTTAATTTAAAGGAGATATAAACACTTTTTAAATTATCGTTAAGTAGTTATACAAAGGGTTTACAGTTCCCTAAGTCATGTTATGACTACAGTGCTTCTTGGCCAATGTTACACCTTTCATTCTTCATTTTCCCCCTTCTGTTCCTATCCTCAACTTATATAGTTCAGGTTTTTTATATAATGTATGTTGGCTGCAATGACTACATTTGCTCATCCTTCCTCCGTTAATTGTGCCCACTTTGCCCAACTCCCAAAGCATGTAGAAACACATTTTTAGAGAGGTTGAATAATTTTATATTCCTAGTAGCAATGTATAATATATTTCTGGTCTTTCCATAATTCTTTCTTCTTTTCTGAAGCCCTAAATTTCCTTTTGTCATATCTTTTCTCTTTGAAAATATTCATTTAAATAGATGAATATACTAGAGGCAGATGATTTTTAACATAAATATATTTTATCTTATACAATATATTTTAATTAGCTTTCAGTACACAATGACTATTGCTTTGATAATATCAGATTAAAAATTTTAAATATCCAACAGAAGTCAACTTTGAAAAAGTAAATTCTAATATAAAAATCAATAATATAATAGAAAATAAATTATAATAATAAAAATGGTAATAATTATATCTAGAAGATAATAACAATCCAGAGACATAGCCTTTTTCAGGAGCTGTTTTTGCCCTCGTGTCACTTATAAGTGAGAGCTGAAGTGAGTTTTGTGATGTTAAAAGACTTCAGGACCAAGTGGAAGGTGGGAAATGTGGGAACATGGCTTCTTGGTTTTAGTTGGATTCTAGTAAGAAACTTTAGACCTATTTCGTATCTGTTGACTGGTTAGAATAATCTCAGTTCCTGAATTTGGATAGATATGATCTGAGTATGATTCTGAACTATGTATCTTAAATAGTGAGGAATATTCTTTTTGTATGGTCTTTGTTATCGAGTTACTGTTATAAATAATTTTTCAAATATAATTTACAATATATAATAGGGAATGTATAAGACTTTATGGTTAAGAACCAGCCAATATAACAGACAATACAAAGAGACCTATAACTTTGCCCCATACTGGAATAATCTAGCACAGACTATTATTCAAGGCGATAAAGAAAACCTTGAAATTTATGTCAAAAACTGAGATTATAGAAGTGACCTAGAGAAGCTGAAATAAAGCAAAATAAAAACTCAGGAACTGAAAAGTACAATAAAACCATAGAATTCAATAACTAGGCTAATAGCTGAAGAGAGAATTAACCAAGCAGGAAATGTTATTGTGCTCTTTTCAACCTGATGTTTCCATTCAGGACTACAATGAGCCTTCCTTGATATCGATAACATTCTAGGCATTGTGAAGGCAAAAGCTAGGAGTGTAGCTAGATAAAAATCACCGAGGATATAAGACCACAGGGCATATATAGAGTCCATTCTGATTAGTTGGAATCTTAAAAGGAGAGAAAAGCAAGAATAAGGATGGAAAAAATATTAAAGGGTATTAGGAATAAGAATTTTACTAAACAAATGAAAACATCTCTGAAGTAATCCCCCAGGTAAATACAAACAAATTCAGATCTAAATTATGTTCACAAAATCATAGAATATCAAATTTCTTGTAAGCAGTGGATGAAAAAAACAGTTTTGCTTTCAAAATGTCTTGGAATGCATATAAATTACCAAAATACATAACTTAATTTTGTGAAACTTTCCATTTGCTCTTTTGGGTCTTCAAGTAATCATAAAATACATGTACATGTTTTTTTTTCTGTCCATGTTAGCTTTAAACTATAATCCTCCAGGATTTAGTCTCCTGAGTAGCTAGGATTACAGGCATGAGCCAATAATGATTCCCAGCTATATGTGTACTTTTAAATTAATAGTGGATACAGATATTATTTGAAAGGTTTTGTTATATTTTTCATTTCGGAAAGCCTAGAGAAGTTTTCTAGGCTAACCTATATTTATATCAATCTGAATAACTAAAAAATAATCAGGTAACTATCTTTTACATAAATTAACAAAATCAAAAAATGGAACTTGTCCATTGGCTAGACATAAAATAATATTTGTAGCCATTAAAAAATCTCACCTATCTGTATATCTTTATTTAGTAAATTGGTTGAAAATTAAGCAGTTCTGCTAAGTAGGGAGATTATTTTTTTCCTGTATTAGAGAATGCTTTTGTTTTACTGTTTTTACGAGGATAGTTTTTCTTCATGCAAGGTTCATAACAAGGTATTTTCTTTCAGACTTTGAAAGGGTTATACTGATAGAAATGCCAGGACAAACTGATGTCAATGGCCAGACACTCTATTACCCAGCTTTACATTTCAATGGCCCAGATTCTGAAATGGCACCTGCCTCTGCAGCTTTACATTCTGGTGAGTTTGAAGTGACACATGGTATCTTTAGCAGGTTTTAATCTAGATTCTTAACATGTCTTTTTCTGTTTTTGCCATATTGGGGCTTGAACTCAGTGCCTCAAGCTTACTAGACAAGCTCTTTACCACTTGGGACACACCTTTAACCAAATTTACTTTAGTATTTTTTTCAGATAAAGTTTTGCAGCTTTTGTTTGAGCAAACCTCAAAACCACATTCTTCATGTACTTCTTTCAACCATCTGTGCTTAGAAGTCATTACCATGCCTAGCTTTTTCTTTTTAGCTGAGTCTTTCTTACTTATTTTTCCAGGCTGGCATTAAACTATAATCTATCTATATCTTCAAAATAACTGGGATGACAGTTGTGAGCCACACAGCCTGATCTTTTTTTTTCTGGTCTTGGGGCTTGAATTTTGGGGCTGGGCCCTGTCCCAGAGCTCTTCAGGTCAAGGCTAGCTCTACCACTTGAGCCATCGCGCTACTTCCGGTTTTCTGGTGGTTAATTGGTGGTTAATTGGAGATGAGAGTCTCACGGACTTTCCATGATCCTCAGATCTCAGCATCCTGAGTGCCTAGGATTATAGGCCTGGCCTGATCATTTTTCAAAAATATTATCTTTTAAGTAGTTGTGCAAAGGCATTGCCATTCAACAAAGGAGTTTATGAATATAGTGCATCTTGATCAGTGTCACCCTTTCAACATTCTCAACCCCGCCCTTCCAAATCACCCCTTCCTTTATCTTAATTTTAGGTATGTATTGAAGTTTTGCTATTTAACAAAGTTTATGTGTATAGTGGATTTTTTTAAAAAACTTTTTTTTTTTTGCCGGTCCTGGGGCTTGAATTCAGGGCCTGGGCACCGTCCCTGAGCCTCTCGGTGTTCAAGGCTAGTGCTCTATTGCTTGAGCCACAACACCATTTCTGGCTTTTTCTGAGTAGTTTATTGGAGATAAAAGTCTCATCGACTTTCCTGCTTGAGCTGGCTTCATACTGGATCCTCAGATCTCTGCCCTCTGAGTAGATAGGATTACAGGTATGGGGCTGGGAAGGTGGCTCAGTGGTAGAGCGTTTGCCTTGCATACATGAGGCCCTGGGTTCAATTCCTTAGCACCACATAAGCAAAAAGAAAAAAAGCCAGAAGTGGTGCTGTGGCTCAAGTGGTAGAGCGCTAGCCTTGAGCTGAAGAGCCGAGGAACAGCACCCAGGCCCAAAGTTCAGGCCCACCACCCAAAAAAAAGGATTGCAGGTGTGAGCTGTTTCTCAATTCTGTAGTACATATAATAAATTCTTACCTGTATTCTTCTCCTTCCCCATTTCATTTTCTACCCCTCTCCCCCTTCCCTCTTGCAAGTACCCATTTCCTGGTACATTGTTGAGCTTTGATTTAGTCTTTCAGTAAAATTTAAAAGTAAAATAAATACTGCTACCAACCTGCAAAAAAAGAATTTACTATTTGAGCTCTCCATAGTCTATTACATTTCAGTTAATTCATTTGCAACCCCTTGTGTACCACAGTATGTTTTACTTGTAGATTTATAGGTACATTCTAGCTACCACAGTGAGGGAAACCATGCAACCTATGTTTTTCTGGGTCTAGCTTACTTCATTTAATATATTTTTTCTAAGTCTTTCCATTTCCCTATGAATGGTATAATTTTTCTAATGGATGAATAGAATTCCATGGTGCATATACCACATTTCCATAAATCATTTGTTTACTAAGGGGCATCTGGGCTGATTCTATATCTTGGCTATCTATGCTGCATTATCATAGCCAAGATACTGATCAACATGTTTAATACTGATTCTTAGAACTATTTGAGAATTAAACTTTTCATTTTGAGGTATTTTAAAACCACATGAAGTTTTAAGAAATGATACAGTGAGTGCTTGAGTATTCTTTAACTAGTTTAGTTCAAAAATAATATTTTTTGACAGATGTTGGTAGGTCATGCCTGTAATTTTAGCTACTCAGGAGGGTGAGATCTGAGGATTACAATTCAAAACCAGGACAGGCAGGGAAGTTTGTGAAACTTTTATCTCCAATTAAACATAAAAAGACAGAAGAGGAGCTATGGCTCAAGTGGTAGCACGCTAGCCTTGAGAAAAAATAAAAAAAACAGTTCAGAGTGCACTCAGAAGCTTAGTTCAAGCCTCAGGAACTAATGGCACAAAAATGTCACAGTTAGGATTTTAACATGGAGCCAAATTGAGATGTCCTGAGGTTTTGCTTTTATTTGGTTATATAGGTTTTATGTGTCCTCCCATTGCAATCAAGATACAGACCATTTTCATCACTGTAAGAATGCCTCATCTTGCCCTTTTATAATTCCAGTCGCTTCTCTGGGTATCATCCCTTCCTTCCATCCTCCCATATACTGATACATAGTAATTATTGATCTCTTCCGTGTATAATTTTGATACTTCAAGAATGTTAAGAGAAGTTGGGTATAGTAGTTAATGCTTGTTTTCTCAGCACTACGGAGGCTCAGAACTGTGAGTTTAATGCCATCCTGGAAAATATAGTGAGATTCTGCCTCAAAATAACAAAAACAACAGGAACAAATCCTGAAGGATTATTAAGGAAAACCCTGAATATATAATCTGTAGAGATTGGCATTTTTACTCAGAATAATGTTCTGAATTCATACCGAGGTTTCTGCTTGTTACACATGGTTTGTCCTTTTAGATTTATAGATTGTATTGCATAAATTCCATATAAACTAAGATTTTTTTCCCTAGTGGGTTATAGTTTTACTGTTACCTTAGTAATACATGTGATGCATTTTCTCTATATGTGTTACTTCATTGTTCCCTCTTTCTTGCTGCTGCTTGAAGTTGTTTTCTTTCACATGCTTCCTATATGAAGATTTCCCTTTGCCCTTACTTAAATCTGTGATGCTAGAAATAATTTACTTTTGCTCCTGTGAGAAAGTCTTTATTGTCAGGCATTGGTGGCTCACGCTTGTGATCCTAGCTACTCAGGAGGCTGAGATCCGAGGATTGCAGTTCAAAGTCAGTCTAGGCAGGGAAATCTGTGAGACTCTTATTTCCAATTAACCACCATAAAACTAGAAGTGGCACTGTGGCTCAAGTGGTAGAGCACTAGCCTTGACTTGAAGTGCTGAGGAACAGTGTCCAGGCCCAGAGTTCAAGCTCCACGACTGACCAAAAAAAAAAAAAAAAGAAGTGTTTACTTCATGTATATTATTGTAGGGTACGTGTGATATGTGTAAATTCATAGAAGTTAAGAGTTTTAGAATATATTTTTCTTGTAGGTGTGCAAGGAATAGCAGAAGCCAGCTTGGACTACAATCCTGAGGGGATGAATTTCCCACCTGTGATAGAAAATGACATTGACACTCTTCCATCTGATTCTGGTGAGTTTCAGATGATACACATAACAAATAGCACTATAGCAATCTCATATGTCAGCACCCCAAATCTTTAATGCAAGTCAGCTGTAGTTCATTTTAATATTAAACTTCATATTTTTATAACAATACTTGTAATAATTTTTTTTCAATTTTTTTTTTGGGTCCGGTCGTGGGGCCTGAACTCTGGGCCTGGGCACTGTCCCTCAGCTCTTCAGCTCAAGGCTAGCGCTCTACCACCTGAGCCACAGCACCACTTCCGGCTTTTTTCTTTTTACTTATGTGGTGCTGAGGAATCGAACCCAGGGCCTCGAGCATGCAAGGCAAGCGCTCTACCACTGAGCCACCTTCCCAGCCCAATACTTGTAATAATTTTAAATTGGCATGGATATGTAAGAAACAATATGTCACGATCCTACTTATATTTTGTTCTGTTTTTTCAACAATAACATCTTTCTAAACTAAGGTAAAACCACCCAGTCGGGAGATTGACATAGATACAAGTATACACTGTGAATAGTGCAGTTTCCAGGTCTTATAGTGATAGCAAATTTATTTTTATTGTACTTTTTAATTTTTGGTTCCAGTCCTGGTGTTTGAACTCAGGTCCAAGTGCTGCTCAAGGCTAGTTCTCTACTGCTTCATTTCCATCTTTTTTGCTGGTTAATTGGAGATAAGAGACTGACTTCCCCTGCTGTCAGTCCTCAGATCTCCTCCTGAGTAGTCAAGAGTAGCTAAGAGTTTACATGTCATTTTTTCTGATGGAAGCATAGAATTCCACTGATTATATATACCACATTTTCTTGATGTACATATGACCATATAAGATGATACTAATAAAAAAGAACTCCAAATTATGGAAACAAGAGGTTTTTCTTCGTTGTTGTGGTTTTTAATGTACAGTATGAAGTTATTTCTTTTTCTTTCATTTTTCCCCTTTGGTTTATCCCCTGTTGTCACTGCTTTTGATTTTGGTACCCTGTGTTTTGTATACATTTACCTGATTTGGGGAAGGGAAGGGTAACAACAAAATGGTGAGACAAAGGACAAACGAGGAACCAATGCTACAGGGATGCTCAGAAGACACTATGTTGGAAATTTTGGTATCCCTAGTTTTGGAATTAGGAGTAAAGTACTACCACGTTCATGTACTGACTTTTGTGTAAATGTAAGTTGTCAGTTTTCTATCTTGAATTCAAATAGTGCAATTTCTGGGTTTTTATGGTAATAGCATGGTTACCTTTTTAAGAATCTGCAACATAACAATGCTTGATAAGAAATGTACTCATTATTTTGTCCATGTAATTGTGACTCCTCGATATGGTATTTTCACAATTAAAAAAAAAAGAATCTGCAACATTGTCCAGGGTGGCTGCAGCTTTTTATATTCTCATTAGTAACGTATGGAGGATCTACTTTTCACATTTATATTTATGATACTTCTATTGTTTTTCCTTAATAATTATTCATATTCCTTTCAACTATATCTTTTTGTTACTGTTTGAAGATGTACTTTTCTGGCTGGAATGCATCCCTTTAGTTAATAAAGATTTTTTTTAGTTCATTTTTTGGCAGAGCTGAGGACTGAACTCAGGACCTTGCACTTGCCAGGCAAGTGTTCTTCCACTGTGCTAAATCCCCAACCCCTGCTGTTGTTATTGTTGTTGTTATTGTTTTTGTCGGTCCTGAGGCTTGAGCTCTGGGCCTGGCCACTGTCCCTAAGCTTCTTTTGCCCAAGGTGAGCAGTCTACCACTTGAGCCACAGCTCTATTTCTGGCTTTTTTGAGTAGTTTATTGGATTAAGAGTCATGGCATTTCCTGCTGGGGCTGGCTTCAGCCCATGATCCTCAGATCTCAGCCTCCTGAGTAGCTAGGATTATAGGCGTGAGCACCAACACCTGGCCCAATTGTTACTTTTAAGGAGTTATACAAAGGGGTTACAGTTTAGTAAGTCATGTTATGCGTACCATGCTTTTTGGTTAGTGTCACCCCTTCCTTCATTCTCCCCCATTTTCCCTCTCTTATAACCCCCAACTTATATAGTTAATTTTTTACATAGTGTTAATTGAACACAATGAGTAAATTTGTTCACCCTTCTTCCCTCCATTCCTATCCCGGTTCCCAGTGTCCCAAAAAGAAAAATATTACACAACAAAAACGTTTCCATCTCTTAGAATATTTTTAAACCAAATAGTTATTTAGATGATTAGAGAAGTTATACCTTTGGATTCATCCCCTATGTATACCCTCTTTTAGTCAGTTTTTATGTAAATACATAGGGGTCTGAGTTAGTTATCATGTATAGTTGTATATTAGATCTAGTTTCCAGAGGGAACATGTGGTTTTTGTCTTTTTGAGCTTGGTTCAACTCACTTAACATGATTTGTTCTAGGTCCCTCCATTTCCCTGCAAATGTTGTAATATTCTTTCTGATGGATGAGAGAAATTCCATTGTGTATATGTAGCACATTTTCTTTCTTTCCTTCCTCCCTCCCTCCCTCCTTCCCCCTTCCTTCCTTCCTTGTCAGTTGTGGGGCCTTTGTACTATCCCTCAGCTCTTCAGCTCAAGGCTAGTGCTCTACCACTTGAGCCACAGCACCACTTCGGGCTTTTTCAGCATATGTGGTACTGAGGAATCAAACCCAGGGCCTCATGCATGCAAGGCAAGCACTCTACCACTGACCCATCTTCCCAGCCCAGTAGCACATTTTCTTGATCCACTCATCTATTGTAGGGATCTAGACTGTTTCCATGTCTTGGCTTTTGTGAATAGTGCAGCATGAATGTGCATGGATGTGAAAGTGTCTATATGCTCTCTTGGCTTGTTATGTTCTGGGCAGATGTCCATGAGTGGTATGGCTGGATCATAGGGTAGTTTTATGTGAAGATAGTCTTTTTCTGGCTAATTAATGACACAAGTTTAAATATATTATAATAGATCATTGTTTCCTTTCAGATACTGAAGATACTATAGTGATAGAAATATCAGAGGATGCAGAAATCAGTGGCCAAGTAATCGATTACCCAGGTGTTTTGGGACATTTTAGTGAATCTGATTCTGAAAATGTTTCTAATTCTGAATCTACAAATTTCCGTGAGTTTGAAATGATATATAATATAGAAGACATTTTAAATTCTGGATTTTAAAGTTAAAATATTTTAGTTTTTATGGGTTTGGGCCTCTTGGTAGGTAAGTAAGTCCTTTGTACCTAATGTTACATCTTAAGTCCTTTTACTTGCTTTTTCAGATAAGGTCTCATGCATTTTGCTTGCACTTACCTCAAAACCAACATTCCTTACTTCTCCCATGTGGTTGTGATTGTACATTTTATCGAATGCCCAACTTCATTTTCTTTTTGGTTTGGGTCTTGCTCATTAATTTGTCTTTGTTGAGTATTACTACTACTATTGTTACTGCTGCTGCTACTTCTTTTTGTTTGTACTAGGGCTTGAATTCAGGGCCTGGATGTTGTCCCTGAGCTATGTTGCTCAAAGCTAACACTCTACCATTTGAACCACACTTTCCATTGTCCCTTGATTACAATGAACAACTCTTAGGTCACTCAGATTCTGGGCTGGCCTATTACTATCATCCTCTCAGTCTTAACTTCCCAAGCAGTGATGATTACAAGTGTGAACCACAGTGTACGGTTCAATGCTTAGAGGATACTTACTTAGATGTTTCCAGTTCTACTTTTATTGATGAGTATGCATTTAGTTCTACATTATTTTATTACATGAGCAGCTATATCCTATTCAGAACTGGGGCTATAACCCAAGTCCTTGTTCATGCTAGACTAGACAAGTACTATACGAGTGAGTTAACAAACTTCACCTTGATTTTTTTTTTAACTTAGAAAAGACATGGCTCATTTTAATTTATAATACTCCTTCATAGCTTCAGTTAGGGCTCAATTTTCATAAATTATTTAATTTTTTTATTGTGAGAATACCGTACAGAGGAGTTACAATTACATGGGCAAGATAACGAGTACATTTCTTATCAAGCATTGTTGCCTCCTCTTTTGTTTCCCCTTCCCATCCCTTCCCATACTCCTCCCCTCCTCCCACCTGATCCTCCCCCCACCCCCACCTTGATTTTTTTTTGAGACCAGGTGTCATTATGTGGGCCAAATTGGCCTGGAATATTTCTTGTAGTCTAAGTTGTACTTAAACCTATGATTACTTTGGTTTCTGCCACCTGAGTGCAAAGATCACTGGCTAGTGCCACCACATGTGAGTAAATGCACAGGTTTGATGGTCCCCTATGAAAGTGAAGGACTAGTTCCGTCAGTGCAAGAATAGTTCATTTTATTCTTGTACAATCACAGTGCCATTTCTCTTGTCACCCTTTCTTTATGTCCTCTCTTTGCTAATACCTACCAATTACTCTTCTTTCTGTTTGTAGTTGTCATTTCAAGAATGTTAAGAGAAGTTGGTGATGCATGTCTGTAATCCTAGAAATGGAGAGGCTGACAGTCCTGAATTTCAGGCCTTCCTAGGCTATATGGTGAAATTCTGCCTCAAAAAAATAGCAAAAAAAATGTCAAGATAATCAAATTTTTAATGTAGAGGCATTGGTTTCTCATGCAGCATACTTTTCTGAAAATACTTCCCTATTGCTGCTTATACCCATGATCCCTCCATTTAGGATTTTGGATTGCATTCCATATACTCAATATATGATTGTTTTCCCCTGGTGGGATGCCATTTTAATAGCTCCCTAGCAATAGGTAAGGGTAATAGTGATGTATACACTTTCATTTTTCCTTCTTTTACCCTGCTACTTCAAATTCTATTATTTAACATTCTTGCTGTGTGAAGAATTTTCTTTGTCCTTTAAGGATAAATTTATGAGAGTAAAGTAATTTAGTTTTTCTCATGTGAAAAATTGTTTTATTCCTCTATATTATTTCAGTGTAGTTTTGCTCTGTATAAATTAATAAAGGTTGAGAGTTTTGAAACTATTTTCTTATAGAAGATCTGACTGCTGTGGGAGCCAGCCTGGTAATCAGTCCTGAGGTGATGCATATCCCACCAGTGATGAGAAATGACCATGGCCAATACTCTTACTCAGCTGACACTCTTGTCTTCAATTCTGGTGAGTGTCTGTTGATACACATAACAAACTGCAATACAGAATCTTGATCTATCAATATCTCAAGCCCTCAATGCAAGCTAGCTATAGTTTATTTTTAAATCAAGCTTCTTTAACAGCAGTAATTTTAGTAAAGTGAGGTTCACATAAATATTTCTTACACAGGAAATATGTTATGATTCTGTTTGTAGTCTGCTTTGCTCTGCCAACAGTAGCATACATCAAAACAGGTAAAGCAATACAACCAGGATATCGACATCAATCCAAATACAAATTTTATTGAGATATATTATAATATCTAATTTTTATATAATATTTATTTATTTACTTAGTTATTGGAGCTTGAACTTGGGGCTTGGGCACTGTCCCTGAGCTCCTTTGCTCAAAGCTAATGTTCTACCAATTTGAGCCACAGCACCATTTCTGATTTTCTGGTGGTTAATTAGAGATAAGAGTCTCACAGACTTTCCTGGCCAGGCTGGCTTTGAACCACGATTCTTAGATCTTGGCCTCTTGAGTAGCCAGGATTACAGGTGTGAGCCACTAGCACCTCTACTATAATTTATTGAATGAGTTGTTTTGATTCTAGCATCAGTTAAACACAGAGACAATCCCTCACCATCAGCTACCTCATCTTGCTTTTTGACCATACCCCCTCTCTCATGTTACCCCATCCTTTCCTTCACTTATACCAGTTCCCTAATGCCTGGACAATATTGTTCTCTGTAAAGTTGCCAGTTGAAGAGTATTTTCTACAGGGAAGCATACATTATGGATGTTTTGTGTTCCAACACTATAATTCCCTGAAGACAGATAAAATTTTTTTGTACCAATAAGTTTCTGCCTTTTTGTTCCTTTTTCCATTTTTTACTTTTCCTTTTTGAAATACTGGTGTTTGAATCCAGGGTGTCCCCTAGCAGCTTATATTCTGTCATTTGAGCCAGTACCCCAGGCCTTCTCTTTGCAGTTTTTTTTCAAAATAGGACCTGCCTAATTTTACATAGGCTGGCTGCAGACTCAAAATCCATTTAACCTTATCTCCTGAGGAACTGGGATTACTTGTGTGCTCTAAAGTCTCAGTTGTTTGCTCTTCATTGTTGAATTGTTTTCCTTTGATTGGATGCTGACTAGTTATTTTAATCTACTCATACATTGATTATCATATAGATTTTAGACCCCCAGGAATTAGAAGTAAAGCACTATCATATTCATATACTGACTTCTGTAACTCTAAAGTTTTACTATTATTTGTAACTAATTTTTCACTATAATGAATGCCAATAGTGCAATTGCTAGTATTATGGTGATCAGTTTACTTTCCTAAGAAACCGTGAAACAATTTTTCGGAGAAATGGTAGCATTTTATATTCCCATTGGCAATGTATGGAGCATCTAGTTTTCACAGCCATATTTCTGGTTTTTCATTTTTCTTCTTTCCTTATTGATGCTTTAAATTTCTTCTCACCATATTTTCTGCTTGAAGATATTCTTTACGTGCTTCATTAAATATAGCCAAAAGTTTAAAGAATATCATAAGGGAGCATCAGTGTCTTTAGGCTTTGAAGATCTTATACTGTTAGGAATACCAGGACAAAAAGAATTCATAGTTTATTGCCCAGCTTTATTTGGACATTTCAGTGCACCAAATTCTGAAACTTCATCTTCCTCTGTATCTTCAAATTTGGTAAGTTTGAAATGACGTATAGTATAGCTGTTTTTAATAGCTGTTTTTAAATAAAGATTCATTAACATTCATTTTTGTTTTTGGTGATATTGAGGTTTAAACTCAGGGCCTTATGCTTGATAAGCAAGTCTCTTACCTCTTGAGCAACACACTTAAGTTTGCTATTGCTGAATACTATCTCATGGTTTGAATATATTTCATATTTTTAAACTGTTACCTCTTGAAGGACAGCTTTGTTTTTCTTCTAGATTTTGTTAACAGGACCCTGATAAATATTCCTGTACCCATGTTTATGTAAATGTAGTTTTCGTTCTTCCTTTGTTGAGGAATAGTTTTACATGGCATACATAAGAATTGGTTTAAAACAAACCCCATTCACTCACCTGATGCTGGTGACTTATGCCTGTAATCCGAACTACTCAGGAGGTTGAGGTTTGAGAATTGCAGTTTGAGGCCAGCCTGTGCAGTAACGTCCGTGAGAATCTTATCTCCAATCAGTTACCAAAAAGCTGAAATTGAAGCTATGGCTTAAGTGGTAGAGTTGTAGCCTTCAGCCAAAAATCTCAGGGACTGCACCCACCCAGGCTGTGAGTTCAAGCCTCAGGACCTGTACACACACACACACTCTCTCTCTCTCTCTCTCTCTCTCTCTCTCTCTCTCTCTCACATTTTTTCTTTCTATTTTTTTTGTATATTGCAGATAAGTTGGTTATGAATATTCATACACTGGCTATTGTGTCAATAAATGTAATTTCTTTGTCATAAGTGCAAAGAATGCAATTAGTGAGCCTTATTTAATAGCATGTTCTTTTTTTGTCTTTTTATTGTGAGAATACCTTATAGAGGAGTTACAATTACATGGGCAAGATAAGGAGTACATTTCTTATCAAGCATTGTTTCTTTCTCTTTGTTTCCCCTTCTCATCTCTTCCCATACTTCCCCCCTCCCCCCACCCGATCCTCCACCCCCCCCACCAAAGTTGTAAAGTTCATTTTTTGACATAACGACTTGTACATCTCATTGTTGCAATGGGTCCACCTGTATCCCTAGTTAAACAGTTTGTTTTTTCCCTTCCCCTCCACAAATTATACCAATATCAAATACAGTGAAAGCATGTTCTGTTTTCTAAGAAGCTCCCAAACAATTTTTCAGAGAGGCTGTAACTTTTCGTGCCGTCAGTAGCAGTGTAGGTATGATCTAGTTCCTACACATTTATATTTCTACTGTATTTTTTTCTTCTTGACACACTAAGAATTGTTCATTTGTAATATCTTTATTGTTTAAAACTTGTCCTCTAACCATTTTTTTGTCTATACGTAAATTTTTGTGCTGGTACTGGGGTTTGAACTCAGAGCCTCATACTCTCACTTGGCTTTTTCACTCAAGGCTGGTACTCTCTCCTACTTGAGCCACATTTTCACTTCTAGTTTTTGTTCTCTCTCCCTCTCCCTCTCCCTTTCCCTCCCCCTCTCTCTGTGTCTGTCTCTCTGTGTCTGTCTGTCTGTCTGTCTCTTTCTGCTTAATTGGAGATTAGACTGCCTTAAGCTGCAATAGTCAGATCTTTTCCTACTGAGTAGCTAGGATTTCATGTGTGAGATACTGGTGCTGGGCACTTCTTATTCTCCAAATAGTCTTTCTTTTTTTCTTTTTCCTCTCAAATATCCTTTCATTATATCTTTTGTGCTTGAAGATACTCTTCATATAGTTGATTAAAGACACCTAAAAGTTTAAAGTGTCATAACAGGGTTTCATTTCCTTTTAGGTTTTGAAGAAGTTGTATTAGGAATGCCAGGAGAAATACAAGTCGATGGTCAAACAGTCTATTACCCAACTTTTTTAGGACATAAAGCTGTTACATATTCTGAAACTGCATCTGCCTCTTCAGATATTGGTGAGTTTGAAATGATACATAGCACAAGTAGCAGGGTTTTGAAAATACAAATTTCTTCAACACTTACTGTTTTTGTTTTTTTTTGTTGTTGTACTGAAGCTTTAACTCAGGGCTTCATGCTTGCTAGGCAAGTCCTTAACCACTTGACTCACATCTTCTCTTGTTTATACTTTAGTAATTTTTTAGCATCTCATGCTCTTTGTCTGGGCTGACCTCAAAACAAAGTTTCTCACTTACTTATTTAGCTTGGATTTCAAATGTCATCACCATACTCATATTCTTCTTTGAAGTTGGTCTTGTTTCCTATTACTATGTTGAGTAGGCTGGTTTCAAACCAACCAAGTAGTTGAGATTATAGTTGTAAACTATTATGCCTAGCCAGCTGTCTTAATATTAGTTCTTAGTGACAATATCTTAAAAATTAATCCTTTCATCTTGGAATCACAGTTTGATGGAAGAAATGGTACAGAGAGCCCTTGAGTATCCTTTAATTTGTTTCCCCTAAAAGTATCATTTTTCAAAAATGGTAAAATATCATATGACATGGAGACAATCCATAGATATTATTGGTATGTGCCCAGTTTTGCTTTTGTTCAGTTATATGTGCATCTCACAGTATGGAATTTTATGAGATGATTTATGTGTCTACCACCACAGTCAGGGGAGAGATTATTTCTGTCATTTCCCCCATTGTTCTTTGATAACTATAGCCAACACTCTAATCATCCCTATCTCTATAACCCATCACTAATACCTAGATCTATCTTTTGTTTCTTAAGACTTATGTAAGTAGATTGATATAGTTTGGCTTTATTTTTCACTCAGTTTAATTTTTTGGAGTCATCTAGATTGTTGTGTATTAATAGTTAAACTATCTCATTGTTTGAATATACTCCCAGTTTTTGCCCTTTTACTTTATTGAAGGACATCTTGTTAATTTTTTCCTAGATTTTACTTCCAGGAATAAAGAAACAAAAAAAAATCACATAGTACATTAAAAACAACAGCAACAAAGATAAAACTTCTTGTTTCCCCATCTTGGGGTTCATTTCGCTTAGCATCATCTTATATGGTCATATGTACATAGCTTTTGACCTTTTCTGCTTGTCCTAGACATACACTAGTTATTGCAGATAAGGGAAACTATGGGACCTATGTTTCTTTGGGCCTGGCTTACTTAATATAATTTTTCCAAGTCTTTCCATTTCCTAACAAATGGGGCACTGTCATTCTTTCTGATGGAGGCATAGAATTCCATTGTGTATATATTCCACATTTCTTGATCCATCTATTGACGAGTATCTGGGTTGGTTCTATATCTTAGTTATGGCGAATAATGCCAGTTCTTGGACTTAACTTTGGTAAATTCTGAGTGTTTTTTCCATTATATGTGACTTTCTTCTCCATCTCCTCTGTTTTATCTTTATCTGATGATATTCTATTTTCCATCTCATTTACTCTGTTCCTAGGGCTTCTATTGTGATTTGTATTGTGGAAATTGAACTAATTATGGTTCCTATATTGGTTCTCAAAGTGTTAATTTCATCTTTTGATGAGGTATGCGTGTCTGCGTTTCTTTTTTGAACTCATGGAATTCTTTTGTGAAATCTTGTCTCTGCTCTTGAAATTGCTTTTAGAACTCTCCATTTATTTCTTTGGAAAATTCTGTCATCATATCTTTAATTGTTCTTTTCTCCTCCATTTATTCTTTGATGTCCCTGGAGTTCTTTCCTGGATTGCTGCTGGCTTTTTTTTGGTCGGTTGTAGGGCTTGACCTCTGGGCCTACACACTGTCTATGAGCTCTTCAGCTCAAGTCGAGTGCTCTACCCCTCGAGCCACAGTACCACTTCCTGCTGCTGGCTTTTGGAATTGGTTTTCTGTCTTAACTGTTCATGAATCTTGTAATCTTTCATTGTGATTTATGCATTTGGGAGTCAGGAATTATCAGGGCCCTGTCCTGATTTCTGCCTGGTGGGTGGCAGCCTTCATTGGCTCTGGGTTTGTTCTCACTGGTTCGCCGATGGGAGCTGGCTTCCCAGGCCACCTGGTATCTGTGTGGCCACTCAGCCTTGTGCTGGCTGACCAGAACTTTGTCTGCTCTGCAGCTGGGACTGAGCAGGTAAGATTCTGGTTTCCAGGGTAGGCATTGGCTTCAGAAGGGATCAGGTGCACTGGGTATTTTTGTGCCTTGGCCCTAGACTGTCTTTCCCTCTCCACCACTGGTCGGCACTTGGTCTACAGCTTGGTCTGCCTCATCTTACGTGCATGTGTGCTCTGCGCACTGTTGCACTGTCGGCACACTCACACAGTTTGCAATTCTAGATGGGGCAGGTTTTTTTAATCCGATCCCTCCAGGGGCCAGTGCCTCTCGACAGGGGTGTGCTGTCAGTAGTAAGCACATTCCCATGAATCATGCTTTACGACAGGGGCTGACATGAAGGAGCACCCGCTTAGCAGGTTTTGGCGGGCAAGGAATGTTCCTCCCACTGGCTGCTGCCAGTGCAAACTCTCCCGATAGCCAGTACTGTATGAGACACATGGTCTTAGCATCTGTCAAGTATGAATCCTGTGGCCTTCCACTGAAGCCAGCAGGTGGGATGGGGAAGGGCTCTGGCCAGTTCGTCCCCTTAAAGTGTGGTGTTCCTTCTTGTGAGGGAGAGGGAATGGTCCAGGTCAAGCTCTGTGAGTCACAGCTAACCCTGTTCTCCCATGGGGGGACCCCCAGCATGATACTTACCCTGGGACTGGTTGTGGGCTGTCTGGCAGTGCTTTGGGAGCTCTCAAGGTCTGGGTGTCATGGTGTCTCACCTCTGGTCTCAGTCTGTCTGCGCTGTCCTGGTCCTGCGCTGTCTAGGTCCTGTCCTTTCCAGGTCCTGTGCTGTTGTAGTATTCTGCATCTCTGTTCTGCAGTCTGCTGGTGGTCCTGAAGCCCCCGGAAGCCCGGGGTCCAGCAAGGGGTAGAGGAGTAGTCTTCATGATTTTTACATCTTTGTGTGTGCAGTTTATGAGTTTTTTTTCTTTTTCAGTTCCTGTGATTCTCTGTGCAATTTTTCTTTGTTGTCGATCTCTTGGGGGAATCTGCATGTAGGGACCCCCAACTCTCTGGTTGTAGAGGGCTAGGATGATTCCCTATTGTTTGGGCACCATCTTTACATTTGTACTGTTTTTCTTTCATTGTTCCTTCTTTCTCCCTGCTACTTAAAATTGAATTCTGTTTACAAGCTTCTTGTGTGAAAGTGTTCCTTTACCCTTTCTTTAAGCATAAGTCTATGAAGAGAGAAGTACTTTTATTTTTTTTTCAAGTTAGAAATGGTTTTTTTCCTATACATTATTTCAGGATGATTTTGCTATGTATAAATTAATAGAGGTTAAGAGTTTTGAATTTTTTTTTAACAGAAGCGCCAATACTGATAGTAGAAGAAGACAGCCTGGAAAGCAACCCTGAGTTGATAAATTTCCCTGCAGTTGTGAATTACAATGACCATTCATTCTCTTTGTTTTCACCTGACAGTCTTCCACCTGATTCTGGTAAGGTTTAGATGGTACACATTGCAAATACACTATAGGATCTGGATCTGTTTGCATCCCAAATACTCAGTATAGCCAGATCTATTCCATTTTTTAAAATTAAATTTCATATTTCTAACAACAGAAACAATTTTAACAATAATTTTAGATTCACATGGATGCATAAGAAATAATAAAGCATGAACCTGTTTATAGATTTGCTCTTTTTCTCCCAACAATAACTAATCTTTCAAAACTAAGATAACACAATCAGTACATTGAAATTAAATATAGATGTTATTGAGAAGTCTCAATTTAGCTTGTAGTAATTGTGTGTATTTATATTTGTTTCTATGCAGATTTATTACATGAGTAGTTTTGATTTCTATCACCAGTCAGAATAATAAGCCTAATCCCTTAGCACCAGTGGCCTTACCTTGCCTTTTTCACCATACCCCCTATTTCACATCACTGTATACTTTCCTTCCTTTCTGTCTGGGAAAAAATCGCTCTCTATAATTTTGCTAACTTGAGTGTTTGCCGCCAGGTGCTGGTGATTCACATTTGTAATCCTAGCTATTCAGGAGGCTGAGATCTCAGGATCTTGATCTGAAGCCATTCTGGTCAGGAAAGTCCCTGAGACTTTCATGTCCAGTTAATCACCATAAAGCTGAAAGTGGGACTGTGTCTCAATTGGTAGAGCAAAAAAGCTAAGGAATGCTAATGTTCTAAGTTCAAGTCCCAGTGCCCATACAAAAAATTGTTTCTTTGCTTTTGTCAGTTGTGGGGCTTAAACTCTGGGCTTGGGCGCTGTCCCTCTCAGCTCTTCAGCTCAAGGCTAGCACTCCACCATTTGAGCCACAGTGCTCACTTTTGGCTTTTTCTGTTTATGTGGTGCTGAGGAATCACACCCAGGGCCTCATGCATGCGAGGCAAGCACTCTACCACTGAGCCACCTTCCCAGCCCCCCACCAAATGTTTTATAATGGGAATTATATATTATGGATATCAGTCATATTTCTCAGAAGACTTGTACAAATTTTGCTTTTATTAATAAATATTTCTGTTTTGCATTTTTTTTGCAGACTGAGGATTGAACCTAGGGTCTTCCACTTGTAACATAGTTTTTATTACTTAAGCCAGCTTGCCTACTTTGTTTTCAAGGTAGTTTCTCCCTAGCTCGTCTCCGTTTGCTCACAAATATATCAGTACTCACAAATATATCTACTCAATATATTGAGCTCTTCAAAAATGCAATTTGAAGGAAGCCTGGTCAGAAAAGTATGAGACTTCAAAAAAGAAGTAAAAACATCAAAACACAAGGGTGGTATATTGCCTCACCTGGTAGGATGCAAGCCAAGCACGCAAACCAAGTGAATATGCAAAGCCCTTAGTTCAAACTTCAGTACCACAAAAACCCAACCAAGTTTATACTACTTCTCTGACTTTGCCAAGGCTAACCTGGTATTTGAAATGCTCTTTTCTGACTGTCTTTTTTCTGTTTTAATGCTGGTACTAAGACTTGAACTCAGGGCCTAGGTGTTGTCCCCTATCTTTTTTGCTCAAGGCTGGCACTCTACCCCTGGAGTGACAGCTCCATTTCTAGCTCTTTGGTGGTTAGAGATAAGTCTCTTAGACTGTCATACCTAGGCTGGCTTTGAACTACAATCCTGAGATCTCAGTCTCATGAGTATCTAGCAGTGCTCAGCTCTTAGAGGATTTTTACTTTTAGATTTTCCAGAGGATGATTTTAATTAACAATAGTATTCATGACTGGACTTTTTTTTTCAGATATTGAGAAGGTTATACTGATAAAAATGCCTGAAACAGTAAAAGTCAATGATCAGATTGTCGCTTACCCAGGCATATTAGGACGTATCATTACCTCAGATTCTGAAACTGCATCTGCATCTGAATCTGCAAATGTTGGTGAGTTTGTAATGATACATAGTACAAGCAGTAGTTTTTTTATATTTTTCTTTTTTGTTTAATTTTTCTTTTTTTAAAAAAATTTTAAGTAGTTGTACAAAGGAATTGCTGTTTAACAAAGTAGTTATGAATACCTATATCTCAATCAATGTCACCTCTTTCAACATACTCATCATATATTGGATTCTTTTTTTGTTAGTATTTTCTTTTTTTAATTTTTATTTTATTGTTAAGATGTTGTACAGAGGGGTTACAGTTACATTAGTAAGGCAATGAGTACATTTCTTGTTGATCATTGTTACCCCTTCCCTTCCTTCTTGTTGTCCCACTATCCCTTCCCTCCCCCAGCTCCCACACTTCTATCCCCCCTGCCCCCTCACTGCGTGAAGTTGTAAAGTTCGTTTCCAATATACTGTCCAGTAGGTATTTCCAGTATTTTCTTTGTTAAACTAATTTTTATGGTTATTGTAAAGGTGATGTACAGAACATAGAGATTGAATTCTTGACTGCATTCTCCTCACTCTTTTTTTCATGTGCCAACTTTTTCCCCTCTTTTTTAGTATATTAATATATATATACTTATTGTAAAGATACTGTACAGAGGGGTTATAGTTACATGAAGAACGTAATGAGTACATTTCCTATCAAGCACTGTTACCCTATTCCTTTGTTTTACCCTTACCATTCCTTTCTTCCCCACCTCTCCACCTCCTCCCCCTACAAGTTGTAAAGTTCGCTTTCAACATAGTGTCTGTACATCTCATTGCTAATAGTGTCTTGTACATCTAATTGCTACAAAGTAAGTGAAATGAACCCCAAGATAGGGACACAAGAGGTTTTATCTTCCTTGCTGTAGGTTTTAATGTAGTTATAATGTACTATGTGATTTTTTTGTTTCTTTTTTATGTTCTACCTCCATTCTATAACCCCTGTTTTCACTATATTTGATTCCAATGCCCTACATCTTGTATATACATTTTTCTTCCTGCTCTTTTCGTCCTCTTTTGTGTACACATTTTCCCGACCATACCTCTTTCAAGTAACCACATTCTGGCATTTATTTTGTTGAACTTTGACTTCGCCTAAGAGATTACAATATTTGAATTCTTTGAATCTACTGTATTTTAGTTACTACATGTGTATACACTTGCATACTACTCAACATATTTGCTCCACATAGAAGGGAAAACAGGGATCCTTTTGTCTCTCTGTTACTTCACTTAACATATTTTTTCTAAGTCTTTCTATTTCTTTACAAATGGTACAATATCATTCTAATATGTGACTAAAATTCCATTGTGTATATATACCACTAGGAATGCATCCATTTGTGTCAGATTCTCCAATTTATTGGCAGAAAGCTTTGCAAAGTATTCCCTTAAAATCTTCTGAATTTTGCTTGTTTTTGTTGTGATGTTCCCTTTTTCATCTCTAAATTTATTTATTTAGGGGATTTCTCTTAGGTCGCTAAAGGCCTGTCAATTTTATTAATCTTTTCAAAGAACTAACTTTTTGTTTTGTTGAAGCTTTATATGGATTTTTAAGACTAGTTCATTTTATTTCTGATCTAATTTCTATTATTTCTTTCTACTGGTTTTGGGTTTGGCTTGTTTCTGTTTCTAGGAGCTTGAGGTTCATTATTAGAGTATTGATTTAAGATTTATTTAATTTGTTCATGTGTAAGCACTCTTAGCTATAAACTGCCTTTGCTGTGTCACAGAGGAGCTGGTATTTTGTGTTTTCATTTATATTGAATTTCAGAAATGTTTGAATATCCCATGGGTTTGAATATTTTCTGTAATGGCTTTTGCTGTTGAGCTCTAATTTCATTCCATTATGTTCTGACAAGATACAGGTAGTAATTTCAATTTTCTTGAATTTTCAGAAATTTGCTTTGGGACTTAAGATGCTATCTATTTTGGAGAATGTTCATTGGGTTCCAAAAGAAATGTATATTGCAATGCTGCTGGATGGAATATTCTGTAGATGTATGTTAAGGCTAGCTCGTCAATGCAGTTATTTAGTTCTGAGGTTTCTAAATTTGTGTCTGGGTGATCTTTCCAAAGGTGACAGTGGTGTGTTGAAGTAAGCAGTGATTAATGTGTTTGGATCTATGTGTGTTTTTAGGTCAATTAGTATTTGTTTGATAAAGTTGGGAGTTCCAGCATTCAGTGCATAGATGTTTAGAATTTTATGGCCTCCTGATGGTGAGTTCCCTTTATGTAATGTCCTTCTTTGTCTCATCTTACTAATTTTAATTTGAAGTCTATTTGAAGTTGCTATTCCAACTTTTTTATGAGGGACATTTGCTTGAAAGAATTTGTTCCAACCTTTTACCTTGAGTAGGTATTTATCTTTGTCAGATGTCCTTCCTTCTTCCCTCCCTTCCCTCCCTCCCTCCCTCCCTCCCTTCCTTCCTTCCTTCCTTCCTTCCTTCCTTCCTTCCTTCCTTCCTTCCTTCCTTCCTTCCTTCCTTCCTTCCTTCTTCTTTCTTTGTCGTGGGGCTTGAACTCTGGGCCTGGGCACTATCCCTTAGCTCTTTAGCTCAAGGTGAGCACTCTACCGCTTGATCCACAGCACCACTGCCAGATGTTGTTTCTTATAGGCAGCAGATGAATGAATGGGTCTTGTGTCTTTTGATCAGAGAATTGAGCCAATTGGTATTAGTGTTAGAACTGAGTAGTATGTGATAGCTCCTGTTATGTTTCCTCCCTTCTTTAGGAGTTATATCTCTTTTGTTCTTATCCCTTCTTTTGTAGGTAGGGACATCTCTGAGTATTGTAGTGCTGGCTTGGTGGCAATAAATTGGTTTAGTGTCTAACAAGTAACACTGTTATATTTTTTCACTGACCAATGATCTTAACATCAATTCTTGGTGAAAATTTCAAAAACAAAACTTATTTTGAGGTATTTCAGAATCACGTGCAGGTGTAAGCAAATGCTGCAGAGAGCACTCATACTCTTTACTTAGTTTTCCTCCAAAGTAATACTAAAAAAATAAACACAATAAAATGGCACAGTCAGAATTTTTACATGGAGATAATTCACAGATCTTATTGGAATGTCCCCACTTTTTCTTATATCCACATGTGTTTTATGTGTATATGTATCTAATTGTATGAAATTTTATGATATGAGTAGATTTTTATGTCCACCACTATGTTCAGTGGAGACACCACTTCCTTTTGTATAAGCTTCCCTACAGTTGTCCTTTGATAAACCACAGTCAACTCTGGCTACCCCTGGCCCATGACCCATCTCTTAACATGTGGCTCTAGAGCTTTGTAAGTCTTCCAATTGATGTTCCAAACTGGCTTTGATTTTCACTCAGTTTGTTTTGTCCAGAGTGTCATCCCTGTTGTGTGTATTGATAATTATTTATTATATTGCTGAATAATAAACTATGGTTTGAAAATACTCCTTGTTTTTAACCCTTTTGTTTTTGAGATTTTGCTACCAGGAATAAAGCTTTGTTAATATTCCTATACCCATTTTTATCTAAATATAGTTTTAATTTCTCAATAGTTCATCCTTTTATATGGAGCAATAGTTCTCCATAGTATGTTTATAGACAGGTTTTGAAAAATCACTCCCTCCTTTTATTCCCCATTTTTTGAATAAGTTATTTCTCTGTCATGAGTGACAAGAATGCAACTGTTAGGTCTTATATTATATTTATCTTCCAAAGAGTTTTCCAAAAAGGCTTTCTAATTTCTTATAACCACATTTATATTTCTGATTGATCTTTTTTATTGTTTTGTTTCTGTCCTTGATGCACTAATATTTATTTTGAAGTGCAGATACATGTTTATTATATATGTGCATATATATGTATATGTAATCTATGTAATCTTTTTGTGTATGTGTATGTGTGCAGGTCCTAGGGCTTGAACTCAGTGCCTGGGTATACTGTACTTGAGCTTTTGTGCTCTCTCACTTGAACCACAACTTTCAGCTTTTTAGTGGTTAATTGGAGATGGGAGTCTCATGGACATTCCTTTCCAGACTGGTTGATATATAAATGGAATCCTTCCATCTCAATCTCTGGAATATTTTGGCGTACTAGAACATGCCACTGCATGCAGCTATAGTTAAGATGGAGTCTCTGGAACTTTTTGCTAATATTTTGGTCTAGAACAGCAAGGAACAAATTCCTTTTCTTTCCTTTTTCTTTAGGCGGGGTCAAGTCCTGGGGCTTGAATTCAGGGCCTGTGTGCTGTCCCTGAGATTTTTGTGCTCAAAGCCAGTTCCAGCTCCGTTTTCAATTTTTGGTAGTTAATTGGAGACAAGAGTCTCTTTCCTTCAGAGGCTTAGCTTTTGATCCACAAGCCTCAGATTTCAGTCTCCTGAGTAGCTAGGATTACAGACGTGAGCCACCAGTGCCTGGCAGAATGAATTCTTTTAATTTTGCTCTGTGTGAGAATGCCACTATTTCCCCTTTATTTGAAGGGTAATTTGATAATTTTATCTAGTACATACCTTTTGATCAAGAATTCTTTTCTTCCAGGAGTTGAAAAAGTTATACTTGAAGAGATACTATTTGATCCCAAAACTATGGATCAAGACAACTCAGATATAATGGATAACCCACCTGAGATTGGAAATGACAGTGACTATGATAATGATGAAGAAGATAATGAATCTCCATTTTTCTCTATCCCCCTCTTTTTTGGTGAGTTTGAAGTGATAGTGCTAGCAGCACTAAGTCATCCAGATTTTCATTTTTAAAGGGTAGTTTTGCTTCACAGTTGAGGTTTCTTTCAATGTTTAAAAATATTTTATTTATGGAAACATTTGGTACAAGCACAATCCAGCCTGGAAGGAAATATGAGACAAATTCCTTGCTTTTATTGGAAGATGACAGTAGCCAAAATATTTCCACATCATTGAAGTCACACTTTGGGTGAGTTTGGAATGATACTTATTACATAAAGCGCTGTTTTATCTAAATTCTTTAATGTCCTTAGTATAAGATAGTGGTGGCTTTTTCTAACTAAACTTTGTTTTCAGGAAAAATTTAGCTAAATATATAGTTGTAATAATGTAGTGGGATTCTGTATTTCCATTGTCCAGTTCACCCAAATAGTAACATTATGCAAAGCTATAGAAAAATTGTACAACCAGGATACTGATGTGACACTATTAATAGATATTATCTTAAGTTCCTCAGCTTTACTTTTATTCTTTTGTGTACATGTATATGTGCATGTTTTAGTTCAGTTTTCTCACATTTCAGGTTCATGCATCCTCTACTACAGGTCAGCCCCCAAATAATTCTGTCACCACCGTGTTCTCTCATTTACTCTGTTATAATTACATTTGCTGCTTTCTAGTTTAACATCTCTTCCCAAAGCCCTGCCCTGTTTTTAACTGCTGGAATCCACCAATCTGTTGTTTAAATCTGTGATTTGTCACTTCAACATTATATAAATGGAATCATGTGGTATATAACTTAGCAGTTGGCTTTTTTCCCCTAGTGCAGTTCCCTGATCTCTCATCCACATTGTTGCATGTACCAACCATTCTTCCTTTTATTGGTGAAGTGTATTCCATGGTCTAGATGCACTATGATTTATCTGTTTACCCCTTCTTTTTGGGTAAGTGACAACTTTTAAGTTTTTCTTAGAGAGTGCTTCCATTTCTCCTTTATTGATAACAATTTGGTGACAACGTAATAGCTCAAGCCTGTAATACTAGCTACTTGGGAGACAGAGATCCAAGGGATTGTGTCTAGAGATTAGCCTACACAGAAAAGTTCTTAAGACTTCATCTCAAGCAATCATGAGGCATGGTGGCGCTCCCCTATTACCCCAGCTACAGGGTAAACACAATAGCTGGGTATAATGGCCATGTGACTATCATACCCAACAACATGGGAAACACAAGTAGGAGTATCACAGCCCAGGGTAGCTCAGATCATAAAGCAAGACCCTCCCTTGAAAGTAATCATCACAAAGAGGTATTGGTGACTTGACTCAAGTTGTAGAGCACCTGCCTTGCAAGTATCAGTCCAGGTTTAATCCCTAGTATTGTCAAAAAACAAATGGTGAGTTTTTGTTTGTCTTTCAACACTGACAGATGACCAAGAACTGATACCTGTGAGAGTGAATTGCCCAGTTTCCATGGAAAATGATACAGGCCAAGATAACATTCCAGAATTTCCCTTAATCACAGGTTTTGGTATGTTTGAAATGATTCATAGTACAAGTAGCATACTTTTTTGGATCCGGTCGTGGGGCCTGAACTCTGGGCCTGGGCATTGTCCCTCAGCTCTTCAGCTCAAGGCTAGCACCCTACCACTTAAGCCATAGCGCCACTTCCGTCTTTTTAAAAAATTTTTTTCTGCTTATGTGGTGCTGAGGAATCGAACCCAGGGCCTCATGCATGCAAGGCAAGCGCTCTACCACTGAGCTACCTTCCCAGCCCCAAGTAGCATACTTTTAATACAATTTATTAGTTATAACCTAAATAAACATTTCACTTTGAGATATTTCAGAGTCACATGTCAGTATAAGAAATATGCTGGTAAATAGAAAAATGGTACCCAAAGAGATCTTTAATACCATTTACTGTTTCACATAGGAGTAATGTCATGTAAAAATAGCGGAAAATAATTCGCGTTAGAAATTGGTTAATTTGGGCTGGGGAGGTGGCTCAGTGGTAGAGCGCTTGCCTTGCATTCATGAGGCCCTGGGTTCGATTCCCGAGCACCACATAAGCAGAAAAAGCCAGAAGTGGCGCTGTGGCTCAAGTGGTAGAGCGCTAGCCTTGAGCTGAAGAGCTGAGGGACAGCGCCCAGGCCCAGAGTTCAAGCCCCACGGCTGACCAAAAAAGAAAAATAAAAGAAATTGGTTAATCTACATTAAACACTTTCATGAAATGTGTTTGAAAGCAAGGATTTTTTTCTTGGATTTTTAAAGCATATCTTGGAGATCCAAGAAGAAATATCAGGGTACATAATACTCATTTGGAGACTGTAGAGAAGATGACCAAACTCAGCCTTGCAGCCTGCTACTTGGTTTATGTGGTGTTCTCTGAGGAAAGTCTGATTAACAGTTCAGCAAGTATCAATGGTCTAGGTTACCCAGACCTGGATCCAAACAGAATGGCTGCAATAAGAGGTATGTGCATTTATTATGTAATTAGGGATTAAAAATCATTACTTGGTCATGTAAAAAGTGTTATTATTAATTAAAGAATGATAAAAATGTAAATCTTAGAACTCTTTATTTTCAGCTGGGTGACCCTGATTTTACAATTTAATGATATGTAATGGGTAACAACTTTTAAAAGAAAACCTGTCAATAGACTGCTAGACTAAGATTAGCCTTATTAAATGTAATTGCTTATGGTGAATAAGTAGTCACTTTTTTTTTTAGCACTGGAGCTTGCTAAGAAAAGCCAAATAAATAGAGGATGGAGAAAGGAGAGGATAGAGAAAGGAATAAGAACGTTTCAGTGTTAGCAACTAACAGCACAGAAATAAGTCTTCTGCCTTTCAGAAAAATGTAGTGAGGCCCTATAACTCATAGACACTGAGGATACCATAGGAAGAAATTTTTTTCTTCAAACAGGTTAAAGTCTAGAAATGACACATTGACGACAACAGATAATTTCCAATTTGGTGTGGTGTTGTTGTAGGGGCTCAGCGAGCAGAGCAACAATTTTGAAGATGTTCCAAGATGCTTTGCTAAGGACATACATTGGAACAAGATTCCAAAAGACTCTTTAGATGGTTGAAGGACAAAGGAGAGAAAGTTTAAGAAGAAGGAAGAGCTTATAGGAAAATAGACATTGTAAATACACAAGTAAATGAAGCACTGTGTCATGATGTTTGCAGTGACACTATTTTCTCTTTACAGGTTGCCTGTTTTAGTTCTAACTCATCCATTGGGGTATTAAATTATCTCAGGACTCTGCCAGTTTGGCTTTTGGTTAATGTATTATTTTAAAAATATTTTTTAAAGCAAGAAGACCTTTCTTAGGTTAGTGTTTTAGGAAATTTCCTATAAGAGGAAGAAATAATTCAGCAAAGAATCCTCATTGGATAGAATTTCTAAACTCTCTGAAAGAGACAAAAAATGGCAACTAGAATAGAGTTTATGTATTTATTTATTTGTGCCAGTACTGGATCTTAAACTCAGGGTCTCAGTGTCATCCTTGATCTTTTGTGGTCAAGGATAGTAATCTACCACTTGAGCTACAGCTCTACATCCACCTTTCTGGTGGCTAATTGGAGATAAGAGTCTGAGGCTGTCTGGGCTGGCTTCAAACTGTGGTCCTCAGATCTCAGCTTCCTGAGTGGCATCAGTCATTGGTACCAGGCTGAGTCCATTTATTTAAAGTAATTCTAACTTGTTTCTTTGTTGATTTCCTTTCCAACTTTCATGAATACCTTCACTTTTTCAGAACATTTGGCAAATATTTTCCTTCAGTATGATTTGACAGAAAATGGAAATGACTGGAGCATTTGTATGTCCAGTATCAGACGTTTGGTTGAAAATTTGTGCATTGAAGTTCAAACACATTTAGTAAGTTATTTTTTATTTAACTGTAAGTAACTGCTGTGTAAGTCCATACTGTATATAATTCCAGAACTGATAATCATCATGCACAGGATCTTCAGGCCATCTGCTTCTTTCTCTCTCTCTCTCTTTCTTTTTTTGTCAGCCATGGTTGAACGCTGGGCCTGAATGCTGTCCCTGCCCTCTTCAGCTCAAGGCGAGTGCTCTTCCACTTGAGCCACAGTGCCACTTCTGGTTTTCTGAGTGGTTTATTGGAGATAACAGTCTCACAGACTTTCCTGCTCGGGCTGGCTTTGAACCGTGATCCTCAGATCTTAGCCTCCTAAGTAGCTAGGATTACAGGTGTGAGCCACCAGCACCTGGCTTGCTATTTTCTTGTTAGGGGGGGTAGTATGTGATCAAAAGCATAGTGCCTGTTTGTTTTATTATTTTGTATTTAGACTCCTTAAAACATAACCTAAAGGTAAATAAAATATTTAGGATTAATATATTTGAAGCCAAGCTCTATATCAGTGTAAGTTTTAACTTACCAAGTTGTTTACAAAATCTTTTTCAGTATCTCACTAAGTAACACCAAAAGGAGGCATCTGTGTGTGCCTCTTGGTTGTTGTGGGTGGTGGCAGCAGCTGAGGATAGCATAGGAGAAATTACAGGCCCTCATTAACTTGTTCACTTTCAATGTTGTTGAGACCTGGTGAAAATAATGCAAGCTTTGGGGTTAAGCTGTCACAGGTATTTTACATTCAGTATATTTGCATGGTAATAGATATTTGGTTTCTCTTATAGGCATTGTATGTCCAATTTAAATGACTTTTAACCTTAAATGGATCCTTAGAGATGAGGATTCTATGTTGTTTCTCTTTGGCTGAAGATGTGTTTAGCTTAATGACATTTCCTAATTTCCACCAATCTCTCTAAACTTTATTCTTGTCTATGTTGTTTCTCTTTGGCTGAAGATGTGTTTAGCTTAATGACATTTCCTAATTTCCACCAATCTCTCTAAACTTTATTCTTGGCATATTTAGTCATTCCTACCCCTCTAGATGGTCTATACAAACTATTTGCTAAGAATTCTTGCAGCTGAGCCAATGTTTTTCAGGTAAACATTTGGAGTGATGGCTCAAGTACCACCTGTCTGAAACCAAATCTAGTTATTTTTAACATTCCTTTTTATATCCTTCAAAACTGCGCCCTAAACAATTGCACATAAAATCAAGAAACTGCCTGGAAAACTTCAATTTGCATATTTGCTTAGGCAGCAGAAGAGACGCAGCATCTGTCAGGTGCCTGGTGTATGCTTGAAATGAAACTGGGGGAATTTTGCTACTCAAAGTGGGTCTTCAGTCCAGCAACAGCAGCAGTATAAAAAGTTTGTGAGAAAAACAATCTTGGATTCTACGTCAGATTCTGACAGAATTTACGTTTTTGTATGTTCCTACTCTACACAGGTGATTTGTGAGCACTTATTTGAAAGGCTCCAACCTAGAGTAGTAGCTGTTATCTGGGTAAGAATCACTTGAGACACTATTTTAGGGTCAGTACTGAGATTTCAGCTGAGCCTCACACTTGCTAGGTGGGCACTCTATTGCTGAGTTACATCTCTAAGCCCTTGGGGAGTTTATGTGTGCACTTACTTATTTATTGCATTGCCAGTATAAGGGCTTGTACTCAGGGCCTAGTGCTTTCATGTGTCTTGTTTTCTCAAGGCTACTATATCACTACCATGTGAGTCATACTTTCGGTCTAGCTTTATGCAGGTTAATTTGCAGGTGACAATCAAGGACTTTTCTACCTGGGTTGACTGTGAATCAAGATCCTGAGATCTCAGCCTTCTGAGTAGCAAGGATTAATAGATGTGAGCCACTGACACTAAGCTTGCATTATTTTTAAGATAAAGTCTGAGTTTCTGCCTAGTGTACGTTATCTGCAGTCTGCTTTATTTATGTTTCCCACAAGACTCCAATAATAGGTACATCTCATCTTATCTAGCTATTGGTCAAGAAGTGTTCTTGCCAACTATTTTTGCCCAGCCTAGCCTCAAACCACAATTCTATCTCAGCTTTCCAAGTAGCTAGGATTAAAGGTATAAAACACTGGCACCTGGCTGAGACCCTTTTTGTTTGAGATGGGTGCTTATTGTGTTGCTCAGGCTGGTCTCAAGCTTGTGGTCTCAGATCCTCCTGCCTCTTTCAGCCTCCTGAGTAGCAGGGACTTACAGGAATGTGCTATTAGGCCTGACTACATGAAACACTCCTGAAAAAGCTTACTCCTGCTGTAATTCCTTCCTTCTACCTCCAGTGATTCTGGTTGAATTTTCTAAGGTAGGACACAAACATTTTTTGTGTTTAAAAAAAAGAGGATTCCTAAAGTAATTCAAATATACAGCTGGACTTGAAACCCACTTAGGAAAACAGAAAACAAAGCATTAAAAAAAACAAGCAAACATGATCATTCCTAAGAAATTCATTCATTTGTTCCTGGAATGTTTGCCATGTACTTTTTTGTGCTAGCAGTTATCATTCAGTCCATTAGAGCTATCAAGACCACCCTCAGAAGCAGTGAGTCATGGCATCCTGAAGGAGAATCTGCACTTCTGCTTTCTTTCCTTCAGATAAATGGGCACGGAGTACTTATGGTGTCAGCCCATCTCTCTAGAAATGCTTTCTTACCTACCAACCAGAGGAACATGCTGGTAGATACTGGAATATGGACATATTTTTAGACCATGGGGCTTGGTTTTTAGATATGACTTTTTTGTTTCAGCATGAAGTTGCTCTTGTTTGTGTGAGAAGGAACGATGATGGAGAGGGAAGTAATGAGCCTTGCGGGAGGGTTCTGTATGGAAGGAGGGTACTCTCTGGAACAAGAAATGGAAAGCCAGTCACTTGTTATGTGGAACAACTGGGTGAGTTTTGAAAATCAGTTATTTTGCTCATAAATGTTAGATTCTGGTAATGCATTTGTAGGTCTCATTGTACTGTTCTCAACTTTTTTGTACGTTGGAAAAATTTTGCAAGAAATTAAAGCAATTTAAACTTCTTAATGAGAAAATAAAGGGTGCCTAGTTCTGAGACTGATGGTTTACAATCGAAACCTCTGTCTCTTCCCATCCTCTCCACCTGGAGAGCAGCCCCAGCAGCTCCCTGCTGACTTACTAGCTCAGAGGAGTCAGCATCCTCTGCAGGAGCTAGTGTGAACCTGAAGTTTTTTGGTCTCCATGCTTGGTAGATCACTGGTGCTCAATAAGGGGTTTTGGCGTGAATTTAACGGATCCCATTCTTCAGAACATTGTGCTTCCACTGCAAGTTGTCTGTCAAAGACTCTGCTTTTATTTGTATCAAGGGTCAATTTCATAGGTAATGGTGCCAGTAGCTGCTTACATTCCCCAAGACATCCTTCCCAGGATGATGGACTTCAGCATCACCAATGAGTGATTCCCAAGGTGGCAAAATTCCATTTTGTTTCTACCCTTCCCTCAGGTCAACCCCCTTAGTAAGGTATTGCCTAGGATCCTGTGCAAACAAAATTGTGAAACGATAAATTGTTAATTTTGTTTTACCATTATAGAACTACTTTAAAAGCTAAATCCATCATTTAATAAGTAGTACTATAAATTGGTGAATCACCCTAAATTAGATAACAATAAACATACTACATAAAAGAAGCACCAGACAATATGAGCCTCAAGCAAGTACGAGCCAGAGACCCAAGACCATGTGAAAGGAAAAGAATCTTTCTGGGGAGATTGGGTCACAGGTCTATAAATGTGATTTAACTATAGCAGGTGACAGGATTATTAAGTGCATTGTGAGCAAGGAAGCTGCCAGTTTGTGTAGTTATTATACTGGTTTATTCTAAAACTTCAAAAAATAGTTAAAAGGGGAAAAGTTTTCATCATCAGTAATTTAGAAATGTTGAAGGTATTTTCATTTTTTCTCATTTTCCTTTTTCTTGGGAACATATCAAACATGGTCTCCATATAACTATTCTCCCTCTCCCAGATAATATGTTTGTTTTCTGAAGAACCTACAATCTATCATCATTTTTCTTAGTAGATATATAACAGTGCATAATTTACTCTAATTTATTTAGCTTACTCCTTGTTTATTTACTTAATTATTTGAGGATTCTTTAGAAGATTATCAATCACACTGTAAAGAAGTATCTTCATTTGGATAGCTATTCCATATTTTGGATAATTTTCTTAGGTTCTTAGAAATTGAATTTATGACTAGAATATTAGTCTTATCTATTACTTGATTAACACCCCAGAGTTAATCCTTTAGGCCCATTTTTAAGTAAGTTAATCTGATCATGTTAAATATGGGTGATTCAACAATTTATAGTACTCTACGTATTAAATGATGAATGTTCTAAGATCAAGTAAACATTTACTTGTAATAATAATGTCCTATTTCTCTAATAGGTCTTCCTTAAGAAATAATTCTTTATTATATGTAAAATGCAATTTTCAAATATGATAATTTTAATCATTATGGACTGCAGAAGATATATGCAGTTGAGAAATGAAAACTTCAACATTTATTTTTGAGCTCAAATACGGTATCTAAAATATATCTATGAACAACCAGAAGTTTGTTGATGTTTAAGTGATGAGTTTAATACTAAATTAAATCTCTGCATTTTAGAAATGAAAATAATGCAGTAAGAAGAATCATAGTGCTTATTTTGGTGTCATTAAAACGACTTAGAATTATTTTTTATTATTGATAAGTTCTTTTATTGTAAAAATACCGTACAGAGGGGTTACAATTACACGAGCAAAGTAATGAGTACATTTCTTATCAAGCATTGTTGCCTCCTCCAACTAGTATATGTCTGAGACTACTTAGAATTTCTTACTAAATCTAATTTTACTTTCTTTATTTCTCATTTTCAAATTTCTTTTTTGATGCCATTTGTATTTGAACTCAGGCCTCATCCTTGGGAGGCAAGTGCTCTGCAACTCTTTTTTTTCTTTATTTTTCTTTTTTGCTCTTTCTGGCCTTGAATGACCATTCCCCTACTTCTGCCTTCCATATAGCTGGGATTGTAGGCATATACACCATACCTGATTTTTTTTAATTAGCATACAGTGTGTTGTGTAAGGGGAGTTTTATTTTCAATACTTTTCCACTCGTATGAACAGGTGTGTATCCTAATCAGTTTTACTCCTCTATCACTGACCTATGCTACTTCCCCCTTTTTTAAGACAACTTCCACAGGCCTTATTGTTCTATTTTCATCCATGAAAATAAAACTATGTGAACTGGTTTATTTTTTGAGATAAAGTCTCTAACTTTTTTTTTGCTCAGCTGCTTTATTTTTGTTTGTTTTTTGTCAGTCATGGGGCTTAAACTCTGGGCCTGGGCACTGTCCCCCAGCTCTTCAGCTCAAGGTGAGCATTTACCGCTTGAGCTACAGTGCCACTTCCGGTTTTCTAGTGGTTTATTGGAGATAAGAGTCTCATGGACTTTCCTGCCCGGGCTGGCTTTGAACTGTGACCTCAGATCTCAGCCTCCTGAGTAGCTAGGATTACAGGCGTGAGCCACCAGCGCCCAGCAGCTGCTTTATTTTTGAGATAAGGTCTCTCAAACTTCTTTTTGCTCAACTGCTTTGTTTTTTTGAGATAAGTTCTCCAACGTTTATTTTGCCCAAGTGGCCTTGAACCATGTATGATCCTTTCAAGTAGCACCAAAGTAATTTTCACATAATTATTGCATCCTAAAAAGTAACATACCACTAAAGCCTCCCCTTGACCAATGGGAGCATGTGCAATCACATAAGCAAGTAAATTCTGTCCCATCATGCTGTCTCCTAACCACTAAAAATTTAACATTTAACATTTAAAATTTAATAATTGATTCCTTCAACCTTTCCAATTTTTGAGCCTAAAAATTTAGAAAAATCAGCCTTTCTACTTAAATCTTGAAAAAGTGCAACCAAATATCTGCTGTGAAAATTAGCATCTTTTTCTTTGCTAGGTCATTTGGGACATTCGAGTAGACGTGTACACGTACCGTGTTCAGTAATGACTATAGCGAAAACAAAGCGTTCTCCAGAGCTATCAGCCAGATACCTCAGTCACTACCTGTTCACAGAGGAGTTGTCCAGAAATACCATCTTTGACAACATGCAGTTTGATGTTTGTAATCTTGACGACAATACAATTGCTGCTATCCGAGGTTTGTTGCATGCTTTCCCAAATCAACCCAGAATATAGTAACACTATTACCTACTAGGTTGCTAATGCAGTTTAAAGTGACATTTACTATTTTTAAAGTTATGGCTAACTAAGATTTTTAGATTCCTCCCCCTAGTGTTACTAGGCTCTTGTCCTTTCTATTAGTATTTCTAATTTTTAATGTAGAATTTCATAGTTAGTTGTGCTACATTTTATCCTATTAGTGTAGGATCAGCATTCCCCAAACTTTTTTTTCTGTTTTGTTTTTTTGGTCAAGGGACTTGAACTCATGACCTGAGCTCTGTCCCTGAGTTCTTTTGCTCAAGGCTAGCATTCTGCCACTTTGGGCCATAGCTCCACTTCTGGTTTTCTGTGGCAATTAATTGGAGATAAGAATCTCATGGACTTTCTTACCTGGGCTAGCTTTGAACCTCAGTCCTCAAGATCTCAGCCTCCTGACTAGCTAGGCTTACAGGCAGGAGCCATTAGCACCCAATCCCAAACTTTTTTAAAGACTGCTGTATATTAATAGGTGTTTCATGAATAAAATACTTTTTAGTCAAATGATCACAAGAGACCTCAAGGCAACAAGGACTTCAATGGTCTCTCAGTTTTTTGGTTTTGTTTTTGTTAGTTTGGGGCTTGAACTCTAGGCCTGGGCACTGTCCCTCAGCTCTTCAGCTCAAGGCTAGTACTCTACCACTTGAGCCAGAGCACCACTTCCGGTTTTCTGGTGGTTTCTTGGAGATAAGAGTCTCACAGACTTTCCTGCCTGGGCTGACTTTGAACTGCGATCCTCAGATCTCAGCCTCCTGAGTAGCTAGGATTATAGGCATGAGCCACTGGTGTCCAGTGGTCTCTCAGTTTTAAAACAAGTTTAGAATACCTTTAATCCATTGGCTTCACTAGGTCTTCCTAGTCCTATTGCCTTGTGTTCAGACTCCTCCTTCATTTATGCACCCCACCAGCTTTGCCTCCCCTATTGCCTTTGAATCAGTGCAAGTTCCTGTTGTTAGCTTTCTGCTGTTGAATATTTTCAGAGCACTTAAAGTGCTTATGTGCAATGTAAAACACCAAGTTGGCACTAACTCCAGAGTATTGCTTTTCCCATTTGCACAGTCTGAAACATTTTAGGATTAGTGATGGAGAACACACACTAACTTTTTAGGAATTGTGTTGAAGAGAACACACCAACCAATTTTGGCCCCTTATTGTCTGTTGTGAGATTTGCAGGTGCTATGTGGTCATTATGTGGTCATTATCCTCCCAGTTTTGCTACCAGGGCCACATGGTACAAGCTTTCTTTGCCTGGCACCTTTTTTTCTTAATAAAAATGTTCATCATAGTGGAGCCATACTGATTCCAGTGACTTGCCACAGAAGCTCCTGTGGCTACTGCTGATAATTGGTTGGTGCTATGAATATGCAGCCTTTGACACATATCTTGCTAAAAAGAATGGAGATAGGCTGTGTTAATGACATGTTGATTTGTCACTTGTTACCATGTTGAAAAACGAATGTGATTGATGTCACCATTCAATGCTGACCTGTAGCAATCACCATATTCTTTCCTAAGGGTTCAGAGATGTAGAGCTAATTACAAAAGCATGGAAGTTAAAGGCACCTGTGTTCTTCTAACAAACACCAATCCCTTATTCTTTGTCCTCTCCCCCACCAAGAGTGCTCATTGTATTTTTCACTATTACCTTCCTACATGCACATCTTCCTGTAACTGTAAGATCTACAGACTCATTTCCTTTTCTAGAGATAAATTTAGTGGTGCAAAAAGTAGCAATGATAGGCTTGCTCTTGCTGCTCTTTTCTTGCTCTCTCTGTTCTATTCTAGCTCTCTCTCTCTGTTCTTTTCTTGCTCTCTTTCCCAGCCACGTGGAGTGCCAACCTTGCCTGGTCCCAGCAGGTCTACCCCTTACCTGAATACCACGTGAGTGCTACTGTTCTTACCCCTCTCTGCTCTTTTCTGGCTCTTTTCTCTCTCTTTCCTCTCTTCCCAGCTCTCTCTCATTCCCAGGCCTTTCCCAGCCACGTGGAGTGCCAACCTTGCCTGGTCCCAGCAGGTCTACTGAATAAACCTACCCCTTACCTGAAAAAAAAAAGTAGCAATGATAGGTAGCTTCTTATATCTCCATATATGAAGACACTGGTGCTTCTTGTGAATTGCAAAGGCTTATTAGCACACATGGATATATGTTTGATACACTTATGAATAAGAAACGTTCCTGGGTGCTTAAGGCAGTGGAGTTTCTGTCCTGCTGCAGCAAGGTCATGGAAATTACTGTTTTATTGTGCTTTAAGAATGGTACTATTTCATCTCATTCTTTTAGATTAACAGATTTACTCAGCTTTTAAGATAATGTTTGTGGAACATTTTCCTTTTTGCTGTTCCTAGGCCTGGGCACTGTCTCTGAGCTATTTTGCTCAAGGTTAGTCTTTACCACTTGATGTACCACTCCACTTCTGGCTTTTTTTTGTGATTAACTGGAGATAAGAGTCCCACAGACTTTTCTGCCCTTGAACCTCCATTCTTAGATCTCAGCCTCCTAAGTAGGAGTACAGGCCCGAGCCACTGACACCAGGGGAAAGCATGTTTCAATTAGTTTTTTTTTATGGTACTGACATTTGAAGTCAGGGTCTTCTGCTTGCTAGGCAGATGTACTACCATTTGAGCCACACCTCCAGTCCATTTTGCTTTAGTTGTTTTTCTGATAAGGTCTTACGATTTATTTTGCTTGGGTTGTTCTAAGACCATAATCCTCCTATCTCTGCCTCTCTCACAGCTGAGGGTAGAGGTGTGCTCTGCTAAACCTGACTTGCATGCTGAGATAAGGTTACACTACATTTTTGCTCACATTGGCCTTGAACCACGATCCTCCCAATCTCCACCTCACTCAGTATTAAATATATATATTAAATATATACACACACACACACACACACACACACACACACACACACACACACACACACACACACACACACACACACACACACACACACACACACACACACACACACACACACACACACACACACACACACACACATATATTGCCCTGGGGTTGGTCTCCAGAATTGAAAAGAAATAGCAGTAAAATTGAGAGTGAGTAAATTCATTTTTCTAGTGTGATTTCTAAATAACTCTTCTGTTTTACCACCAGAGTTTCTCCAGGAAAGCTTCCCTTCCTGTAATCTAATGGAAGATAGTGATGACTGGAAAGTGTGCCTAGCAGCCATATGCAGCAGTATCCGAGCTTTTAAACAGAAACTGAAGACCCCTAAAGCAGAGGCTGGTTTATCCCACCCTTCTACAGAGGAGTAAAAGCTGAAAGATTCGGTGGAGCCAACAAGCTAGAGCACTTGAACCAACTATCCTCCTATTTTTGATGGATAGATCATTGTATATAATCTTCTCTAGTTGTATAATTCCAAAATTAGCCTGTTGTATTGTAGTGGTGAAGCAGGTTTGCATTTACATCCCGAAGAAATAACCAAAGTTCTTTTAATTACTTCTTGATAACATTTTATAACAAGTTTGCTTATAGTGAAAGCAGGAAAGCTTATGCCAGACATTTGGATTCCTTTTAAATAATTGAAATGTTAAAAATATGTATGAAGAATATGAATCTGACCAAATTCACAAACTACTCCTGGTTTCTAAAGTATTGGGTAGACTTTTAATTTTTGATAATGTTTTTCTGATTTCTACTAATTTAAAAGCATACAAATTTAAAAGTGCTTGAATGAAGGAAAATAGTGATCAGAAGTTGAGTTACATAAAGTGCTCTTGAAAGATACTAACAAGATCACCATTTTGGTGTGGGGTCATGGCTCAAGCGGTAGAATGCCTACCCAGCAAATATAAGGCTCTTTAGTTTAAACCCCAGTTACTAGCAAACCCAAGAGACCAACAAAATCTAATTTACTTGTGAACAAGTTTATTTATAACATAAACCCTCTACTTCAAAGAGCATTCTTGAATGTTTTGGCCACAGGAAAATATATGCAATTTCATTGTGACTATTTGGGTTTAGGAAACATTTTGTCAGTTTTAATGTCATGTTTCAGCTCTCAACCTATCAAAAAGTCCTCAGTTACATTCATTTAAGCAAAATTTACATTGGCTATTAAGTGTATTTTTGCTCATACTTATTGCCATTTGTTTTGGCTTAGATAATTGATCTTAAGGTTTTTGATAAGGTAGAAAAATTCAAAAGAGTATAAAAAGAATAACAGTAATACTATAATTAGTGTAAAGTCTTGTTATTTTTGACATCTGAGTTAGTAAAGATGTGTGACCAGTTCATAGCAGATTTTAACTTTTAGAAAATTTTAACTTTTTGAGTATTTTCATGAAATACCACATAACTTTATAAAAGACTTATTTGGGGCATGCTTTAGACCCTGCATTCTTTAACAAAAAAATTATGTTTAAGACTTCTCTAATTTGCCAAAGTAACTGCCTTTAACTTAACAAAATTATAATATTTC
The DNA here is from genome assembly GCF_000151885.1 of Dipodomys ordii. Lineage (NCBI taxonomy): Eukaryota > Metazoa > Chordata > Mammalia > Rodentia > Heteromyidae > Dipodomys > Dipodomys ordii. The sequence goes on along the minus strand of NW_012267366.1, from coordinate 6,342,783 downwards.
ATCATACATCTTTATACATCTTAGATATTTTTATATGCTTTTCAAAGGAGGTAGTTTAAAAAAATCTTGTGTTACAAAAATCTTTTTATAAAGAGTGAAAGGGTTTTGGCGAGAGTTGTTTAGACTTACTCTTGTAAGACAGCCTTGGTTTCCCCATTCTGTCTCACAAATAACTTTACAAACTACTGGCTATAGAACTAACACAGAAACTTAAATCTACTACATAAACATAATCAAAACAAAAGATTATGTGCCATACATACATACATACACATATGTGTATATATATATATATATATATATAAATGATTAAAAAGAAAAGCAGTTATATAGTAGGCAAGGTTAAACTTGGAATAGTATATGTAGATTTCAAATTTGAATTAAATTTTTTGGTATCTGAAATACTCCTTTGGACCACAACCAAAAAAAATAAAAAATCATTACATTTTATATTTGCAAACATTTTTCAAAACTTAAATGGTTACCCTTTTATGGTGGTTACTTATATGTTACCTAGAGCAGCCCTGTCCAATAGAATTTTCCACAATTGAAACAAAAAATTTAAATATAAAAATAGACATGTAAGCTGGGCGCCAGTGTCTCCCATTTGTAATTTTAACTGTTCAGGAGGTTGAGAATTGAGGATAGTGGTTCTAAGCCAGCCGGAGCAGAACATTCCCTGTGAGACTCTGATTTCCAATTAACCAGTCAAAAACCAGAAGTGGCACTGTGGCTCAAAGTGGTAGAGCATTAGCTTTGAGCACAAAGGGGTTGAGGGACAGTGCCCAGGTCCTGAGTTCAAGTCCCACAACCAACAAAAAAAGACGTGTAAATAAATACAATTTGAATGCAAATTTAAAGTTAATAATTGAAATGCAATTAAGATTAAAATAATAATTTACAATTAAGTGAGATTGTCCAGTATGGTAGTCATCAGAGCATTTGAGATGTGTTTAGAGGAGCTAAATTGGAAATTTACATGAGATAATGAGATAATCATTTTGTCTAATTAAAATTTAAAATTAAGTAGACATCAGTAACAAATGGCTACTGCGTTAAATGGCACAGTTTAGAATGTCCTGGGTTTTGTTGTTTCTTTCCTTTTTTGTGATGCTAGAACTGCAAACAAGAGCCTTGTGTATGCTAGGAAAATTATCTACCATTAAGCTTCACTCCTAGTCTCAATAATGTTCTTTGTTATTAAAACAATATTTGGAACAACTTCCATGGTTTTAATTATAATAATACATTCTTTAAAAATCACATTCGATTTAGCAATATAAATTTTGTAAAGGTTATTCATATTTCATATCAAACAAAATTGGGCCCTTACTGGCTTCAAAATTTGTATGCCAATCCTGTTACTCAATAAGTGCTTGTTCAATAAGGCTTATTTTTTTGAAAATATGCATATCTTGCTTCAACTTCCAAATAAATAAACATTTGAAATCTTAATACATACTCTTTTAAAAAACTTGTTTTACATAATTTGCAGAATGTCGACTGATGTTATCTCGAGTGTTTTATGTTAACATGTTTTTTAGCCAGGTTCATAAATGTGACATGGCTAGAATGTTTGTATTATTCCTTCTTAAGCAAAAACTTGGAATATAGAATGGTCTTTTACACAATACTAAAACCTTTCTTATCTCCCTTGAGATGTAATAACTAGTAATCTAAACAAATTAGAAAAGTTAGTTTGGAAGATTGACAGATGACAGGTACAAATCTGACTCCACAAACAAAGATAGTAGGAGGCATTACTTTGTTCTTTTGTAGCAATTTCATTTCTGTTAAATTGCATTGGGAGTATAAGTTAACCTTAGTCATTCAAGGCTTTTGTGTTTCCTTGGAAGGCAAGGAAATAACCCAGGGCATGAATAGAGGTAAATTTGGGAGCATACCAATAGGTGAGGGTTTTCATCCTCTTCGTAGCCTGGCTTTGTCTATACCTCCAGCTATGTCTCCAACCTGGCTTTTTGATGGTTAGTTGGAATCTAATAGTTTTTCTGCCTGAGCTGCCTTCAATCACTCCTTGATCTTCTAGACCTCTGCCTTCTGAGTAACTAAGATTACAGATGTGAATCACTGGCTCCCAGCTAGTTTTTGGGATTGTCTACTGCTAAGCTGAAGGGGGAAGGGTATCAGAATCATATTCTTATAATTTTCCTTTTCCATCATCATCTAAGGTGTCACTTTGTTTCCTCTGGTCTTTAGACTTTGGCCCAAAGCCATTCTTATTCCTATTCTCAAGACCCATGAAACCGAGCAGCTCCTATCTTTGTTCCTTCTAGGACCCTCTCAAGCTCATAGGAATCATCTGGTGTTTATTTTGTATCCCATTAAGTGGGTTTTGTCTAGATTTCTAATGCACCATATTTCTATTTGGGACTTGATACAAAATTAGCAGGCCCTGTATAAAATGATGAGCTTACTTCATATTAAGTATATTTTGTTTGTATAACTACTGGAGCTTGAACTCCAGCGCGGTCTTTTACTTACTGAGTCCTACCATCAGCTCTTTTATACTTGGTATTTTTTGTGTGTGCTAGTCTGGGATTTGAACCCAAGGCTTGGGCTCTGTCTCTGAGATTTTTGTGCTCAAGGCTAGTACTGTTGAGCCACTTCAGGCTTTTTGGTGGTTAGTTGGAGATGAGTCTCACAGACTTCATTGTCTAGTCTGGCTTAAACCATGATCTTCAGATCTCAGCCCCCTGAGTAGCTAGGATTACAGGCATGAACCACTAATGCCTAGCTTTATTTAGTTATTTTCTTTCAGATAAGGTCTCCTATTTTTGACTGGGGGACAGCTTCAGACTGAGAAATTTCCACTCATGCCACCCATGAGATGAGATGGCATGTAAGCACCACTATCGGATCTTGTTGGTTAAGATGAGATCTTTATGTCCAGGCTGCTCAAAAGCCTTGGCCCTCCTGATCTCTACATTCTGAATAGTTGTGATTACTCATGAGCCACCATAGCCAGTTCCTTATTTTTCAACCTTTGATTTGGGAATGAGTTTTGGCTTAGAGTACTTTGAGCAAGAGTTCCCATATAAGCTCCATTCAGTTTCCTTTTCCTGAGGTTACCAGATTACTTAATTAAAGTACACAGATCAGAAGTCAGAAATTTCTGGACACAAGTGGCTCATGCCTGTAATCCTAAACTACATAGGAGGTTGAATCTGGAAGACATGTTTAAAACCAGCCTAGGCAGAAAAGTCGGAGAGACTTCAAAATGATAGACTTAAGGTATGCCTCCAGTGGTAGACACCAGTTGAGAAAGCGAGCTAGCCAGCATGCCATGAAGTCCTGTGTTCAAACCACAGTACTAGCAAAAAAAACCCCACCAAAACCAAAAACCAAATGAATCTTCATATTTCAGAGTTCCCACTTAAGGCCTTGTTTTGGGGCCTGTCCTGGGGCTTTAACTCAGGGATGTGCTGTCTCTGTGTTTTTTTGCTCAAGGCTCTCCCACTTGAGCCACAGCTCTACTTCTGGTTTTTGGTGGTTAATTGGAGAGAAGTGTCTCGCAGATTTTCCTGCTCAGGCTGGCTTCAGACCATGATCCTGTGATCTCTGCCTTCCGAGTAGCTAGGATTGTAGGTATAAACCACTAGTACCCACAAGGCCTTTTTCTTGTAAGCTCCCAGGAGTCAATGCAAGTTCCACCTGGCATTTAGTTGTCATATTTCCATAGGCTTGTGGAGTCTGGGACAGATTTCTTAGTCTTTTCCTTATTTTTTCCTGACCTTGATTTTTTTCTTGAAAAGGACAAGTCAGTTCAATAGGAATGTTCCTTTACTTAGGCTTGTATGTTTTCACCTGATGAGATTGACAGGGGAGAACCCTTAGAGATGAAGTGCTATGGGAATTGGTTTGTATCACTGATAAGAGGTAGGAAAGACAAGGCAAAAAATTCCACTGAAGATGAAGGAAACAGGCCCTGGAACCTTAGCTTGAAGCACCAAGGTGGAAAGTCTTGAAAGATTCCTAATTGCTGAAGTTCTCAAGAATCTGATTCCAGAATGAGGAGGTAGTGATGTTAATAAAGACTAGAAATTTCCTTTGCAGAAGCAGAACTGGGAAGCATACTTACTGAGATCCCTGTCTCAGTAACTCTGGTTTAGAGTTTGCTAATGAGAAGAACTTGCGTGAAATTTGAACGTAGAAAAGCCTTATCTTTCCTACCTCTTAATAGTGATGCAAAGGACTAATTCTGATGATAAAAACCTTCATGGCATGACTTCTGTTTTTTTTAAATCCCTGACAAATTGTAGCTTGTTACTGCATTTGATCCCTTAACCACTCTTGGAGTTCATGCCATTAGAAATGAGGGGACTCACCAGTCAATTGTGCCCATCCCTACTGGTGAGCAGTTTAATGAATATTTCAAGCCATTAGCAACAAAGCGAAACATCTTTGTTACCAGGACACATGTGAAAAGAATGAGGACCACAATTTAATTTCTTTTTTCTTCTTTCAAATACAAAACGGATGTTTCCATATAAAGCCATTTCCAGGAACTCAGAAAGCATTGAGAATCCATAACCTGAGGACCAGAAATGGATACATTCCCTATCTTTCAGTTGAAGGTTTGAGAGCATACAGAACCAGCCTTAACATCAGTTACTTGCTTAATTATTTGTCTTTGTGGCCAGACCTGAGCTGTGTAAGGGAAAAGATGATGTCTTTGGTGCCTAACACAGTAGTCTGGGAATAGTAGATGTGCAATAAACAAAGGCATTTTCTGTCTGTGTTCATCCCTTTGGCCTTTATTAAGTTGTTGCATCTATTCCCTGGAGTTGGTTTGCTTTGGAGTGTGAACAGAACTCGAAGACTACTTTGTCCTCAGAGAGAGTTCTGAAGCCAAAAGGGTTTTATTACATTCTGTAAAAGAAAAATATAGGAAACATTATGTTAATTTTTAAAAAGTAGAATCATGGCTCTTGCACAAATATAAAATGAGCATAAAATAGATATTTTAGTTGTTTCAAGTGACAAGTGACAAGAAAACTGGTAAGGTGTTCCAACAGAAGACCATGCAAAGTACAGGTACATGTATATATCAAGAATATCAAAGTGTAGGTGCAACAAGTAAAATTGGCTTATTTCACATTCGAGTGAGCAAGTTAATTGAACCTACCAGATGGAATTGATTTGCATGTCAATAGATACATTTCTACTTGTTGCATAGAATTTATAGAATCAAAACTTAGTTGATGAAAGTTGGATAATCAGAATTAGATAACCCAGAAGCATGTGATCTAAACAATATTACATCCCACTAACGCACAATTTTCCCTGTGAATGTAAATACCCATAAAAGGTAAGGTCCTAGATTAAGAAACTGCCACTACAGTGGGAACATAGGTATCCTTTAAAAATAATGGAACTAATACTGAAGTGAAAGGCAAGCCAAGATGGACACCATGTGCAATATGTATGTCTGATAGAGGACTTGTATCTATTATAAAAATATAAATTAATAAGAAGATGAATGTTAGTTGAAAATGGGAAAAATGCTTGAGTGGATACTTTACAAAGGAAGATATAGGAAATGGCTCCTAAACGAATGAAAAAGTGCTCAACACTTTCATCGGATTAGTGTACTTTAAAATTGTTATACGATGCCAGTATATACCTTTCAGGATGGCTAGCATTGCAAAGACACAATATGAAGTGCTGGTGAGGCTGTGGAACAACTGGAATCCATTAAGGAATGCAAGATGGCATTGCTACCGTGAAATGATGTTTGGTAGGCAGAGATCTGGAGGACCACAGTTTGAGGACAGTGTGGACAAAAAATATTTATTTGATTCACAGTCAAAATCTTTGAAACCACTGGTTTAGGTAACTTAAGCACTTCCCTATTAAGCTCACTACAGTGACAGGAACAACATGACTGAGTTTTTCTTGATCCATGATTTAGAGAGATCTGGGGCTAGCCCAAGGGACTGACATTTTCTCTGTCACCACCAAGATGAAGAGCACACCAGTGCTACCCTTAAATCAGTCTCAAGCTATGGCTTCAGGATGATACCTCACATTCAGATTGGGCTTGGGATACAAAGGCTGAGTCTCCAGAGAATGAGTTTAGCTGAGTGAACGTTCTTGTTCCCTGCTATTCCACCTAGTCATCTGTCCCTTGAATTCTGGTTGTCTGTCTATCTATCTATCTATCTATCTATCTATCTATCTATCTATCTATCTATCTATCTATCTATCTATTTATCTATTGTGGTACTGGGGTTTGAACTCAGGGCCTGGTGCTTGTTAGGCTGGCACAGTACTGTTGAATCATAACTCCAGCCAGCTGTGTTTTTCACTGTTTATTTCGAGAATAGTGTCTTGCTTACTGCTCAGGCATGGCACCTGAACTTCGATCAACCTACTTTGGACTTACTATCGTCCTTGAGATTACAGGCACAGCACCATGTCCATCTTCCTTTTTCTGAAGACATACTGTCCTGGAATTTTTTTCCCTTAGATGGCTTGGCACTGCAATCCTCCCAATCTCAGTCTCCCCCAGAGCTTGGGATGACAGATACTACTGGATTGAGAAGGAAATCTCATGAATGTTTCTACCCAAGCTGATATGGAACCATTCTTAGCCTCCCAACTAGCTAGTGTGAGCCACTGGCACTGAGCAGATCACTGTGTTTTAAAAAATCAAAGTTGTTTTTAAAAATCAAAGTGATTTCAGAGGTCTGTTTAAGGGAAGTGTCAATATTCAAGATGTAGGCAAAGATAGGTTTCTTTTCTTTTTCCCTCTCAAGCACAGATAGAGCACAATGTGTGTGCACGTGTGAGACAGAAGAATGAGATGAGAGACGGAGTGATAGGTGCATATTCATAGTCCAATGTATTTTCTTTATGTCAAAATGACCAGCTCTCAGGATCCTGCTCCACTGAGGTGTCCACTCAAGAGAATTAGAGCCTTCCACTTTCACTTGAACAGCACAATTCCTGCTCAGCCCTTGGAAATAACTGTGCACTTACATTGCTAATAGATTCCATTTTTGTAGAATGCTGACACCAGCATTTTCTTCCCTTTCATTATTATTATTATTTTTTGATCTGAGACTGGAACTTGAATTCTGTACCTGATATTTTCACTCTGCTAACTGAGTTATACTTCCAGCGCCAACACTTCAGGTTTTTAAAGGCACCTCATTTTTTAATGCATTTGTAAGCAAGGCACTTTCTTAGAAGTAATGCCTCTTTCATAAAGTTTAGATCTTAGTGGATACTCTACTTGTGCTTTCAGCTTTGTGGATTTGCTTAAGTGATGGATGCTGTCTATTTAAAGAAGGTTTATAGGCCTGTTTTTGCAGTGTTTGGCAATGCAATAGACTGTACTGGGCTCCAAGAGTAACTATTGCTTAGAGAGCCTTTTGATCTGCTTAAAAATACCACCTGAAACAAGCTGTGGGCCTGTGTGCACCAGTGTTCATAATAGGCACACTTTCGAGTTTGTAAATGACTAAGAGCCAGTGGATAAGCCTGACTTGGGCATCTGTGCATGCAAACGTTCTCTGATGTTTCATAATGGGGTTGATAAGGCTGCGTAACAGTTGTAACAATGACCTCAGCCAAAATCAAAGGGGTTCTGCATGGGATGACCTTTCTCGGTTGTCTCCCTTGAGACAAGGGGGTATGATTCTCATTCTCCACTCACTGAATGTTAGCTCCCCTAGAATGGAAATGTGAGAGAGTTGGCTTTAGCGGTCAGCCTCTAACACTCACAGACACTGGAGGATGGGGATTGGACCTTCCTTTTGGTATATTAAATTCTTTTATCAGACACATGTCATTTGGAAAGGTTATGGCTTTGCCTTTTTTTGTAATTCAGAACTATCTTTGTGCTCACAGAAAATACATCTCAACTTATGAATAATGCACTCTACTAAATATCACAGTCCCCAAATAACGGAACAGGAAATAGGTCTCACTGTGTCAATATCATAGTATATGCAATTGTATCCTTTTAATTTTTTTCAATTTGGAGTGATCTAATAATAAGGTTTGAAATCAGGTCCTCAAAACTTCTAGGCCTCAGGTTTCTTCTATGTGTCTCTTTTGATTTTCCTTTTAAGGGAAGTTTTACTGATGTGTTAATATTTTAGTAAAGTTACTGCAACAGGTTTAAAAGGCAAACACATTATTATAGGCTATAAAGTTACAAATGAGTTTTATACATTAATTATTAGTCTTTTCTTATATTTTTCCTAAAAACAGAAACTCTATGAACTCTCACCCATTGTTTAATCTTTTGTGAAGGTACTTTTATGCACAGATAGCTGTTAAGATTGATGGTCTGCGGCTAGATTTCTGGTGGTCTTGTTCCACCATCTTGCTCCACTTTTTCCTTTGTCCCTTGCTTCTATTAGTAAGGCTTAGGTACCTCTTACCAGCTTATAACTTAAAATACAATTTTCAGCAAACAATACAACACTTTTCAATCTGAAATCTTTTTATATTAAAAATTCAAGAATGGTTTATTTTTCCTCAAAATTGATTTTCCTTGAAGAATCAATCATTTATAATCTTTCTTCTTATGTTTACCCAAGGTAACAGCCCACATATAGTATATGAAATTTGAAAGCAGTAAAAGATAAAAGGGAAAGGTTTACAGGACTAGGAATGCCACCCTGCTGGGCTTCTGCATCCTTACTGCAACTGAGAGGAAAACACTTGGTCTTTTCTGCCTGCACCAGCCACTTCTGGAATATGTACCAGAAAGACCAAGTGAAGTTCTTTCCCAGTTGTTATTTTAAGTACTTCTTTCCTTCCTTTTCCTCCTCATCCTCCTTCTTTTTTAAAGAATAAAGTTTGTTGTGTATATATATGAAAAATGTTGTTAATATATATATATGTATACATATGCATTTAGTAACAACATGTTTCTACAAAACATGCACATCCATCCTTTATTTCAGTTATCTAATTTCTACCTGTGCATTGCCACGGTTTAAAATATGTACCTGATTTATTCACACAAAAGGCTGATATTATTCTGGCAGAGATGAAATACAATAGTCCCAGAAGCAGAATCCATTCGTGGCAAAGGACTCAAAGTCAAATTTACTGAAGATAAAGCCTTGTATGTATTAGAACAGATATAGCCTTTTAACGTATGGATATAAAGTAGTAGGAGGAATATAAATATGACCCCAGAGTCTCAATAAAGCTAAACCACAGAGTGGTGAAGCAAGATCTTAAAACTCTTTTAGAAAAGAAAGGATCCTTTTGAACTGTTTTCCATTGTCCTGTCACTTCAAAGGATGATTTGGTATGATCTTCAGAGACTTTCTTCTCTCCAAATGGTAATTTGAACTGAGTCACACACTAACAAATCTCCCAATATTCCCTTGTATTTCTTCATAGGGTCATGATAAGAAATGAGCAATGAACGGTTGCAAATCATACTGGTCAAATTGGCCCATGCAAGAACACTAATTTCACAGGAGGGCCTTAGGGAAAGAAGAGCTTTCCTTGAAGGTGGCAGCAGTGTTGGATGTCTAAATTCCTACCTGGAATCAGAGCTATGGAAAACCCTATTCTAATATTCAGGAGCCTTTGGTGTATTGAACTATATCTTGTTTTAGAGTGCCCATAGGTCAAGTATTTTTGACACCCATAACATGAAGACTCATTAACTCCAACCTACTCTCAAATCCTCACTAAGTTTCAGTTGTGTATACCAGCCACAAACATTCACCTCTACTTTCTCTCTCTGCAGTAGCCCTTCACAGAAGCATGCTGTGGTGTTCTGTTATCAAGAAGAACATTAGTACCCACGGATGCATGCTGATGGTGCTTACTGAATACCGTGCGCATTGGTTACCATCTCTATATTTTGGAAGATGAAAATAAATGATAACGACTCAATTATTTCTGACATTAAACAATATGTAGAAATTGGTAATGACACACTGTAATTTGTTTCTGAATGAGATCCTCATAGTTTGGGTTCCCACAAAAGCCAGTCACCAGATAAAGATTCAAGTGTGAATCACTGAATGGAGAGAGAAGGAAACATTGAGGAGTGAGGAAGTGAGACAGGCAAAGAAAGGACGAAGCCGGTTCTGGGTGTGATAATGAAACCTTAAGCTGCTGCTGAGTTCTGACATGTAATGTAGTCGAGGGATCTCAGTGCTATCCCAAAGCCTGTCAGGACTGTTGGAAATGTCATGGTTTGGAGAAGGCCCTCAAAGGCCGATGTTTTTGAGACTTGGAGCTCCAGAAGGTTGGGTGGTGGAAACTTAAGAGGTGAGGCTTAGTGAGAGACCTTTAGGTTCCTTTTTTTCCTCTTTTCATTTCCTGACCATGAGGTCAGAAGTTTTGTTCTGTCTTCACCATGTTATATGGCCTTGCTATTGGCCACAAAACAATAGTGCTAATCAATCATGGACTGACGCCTCCAAAGCTATGAGCCAAAGCTGACATTTTCTATTTATAAGTTGGTTATCTCAGATATTTTGTTATAGTAATGGAAAGCTGAATAACAGATGGAACATTTGTTTTCTACATTGGGTCATGTTTGTGATTCATCAGGAAGCCTCTGTGTGTGTGTGTGTGTGTGTGTGTGTGTGTGTGTGTGTGTGTGTGCTGGTACAGGGGCTTAAACTCAGGGCCAAGATACTCTCCTCTTTGCTTTTTTTTTTTTCTGTTCAATGTTAGCACCTTACCATTTGAGCTTCACTTTTGGCCTTTTGGTGGTTAATTTAAGAGTCTCACTGACTTTTCTGCTTGGTCTGGCATTGAGTTGAAATCTTCAGATCTCAGCCTCCTGCGAGGCTAGGATTACGGTGTGAGCCACATGGTCAGGAAACCTTTTGGAAACTTGATTTGATATTCTTTCGGACCAAGTGTCCATCTGTTCCTGATTTGGCGACACAGAGTCTGAGATTATCCCAGACTCTGAGCATAAAGCATTCCATTTCTTTCATCATGAATGCAAGGCCAGCCATTTCCCCATAGTTCCTAACATTTATATTTGAAGGGATTCTCCTTATAGCCTACTTAGTATGTGGTCAATTTTGTATCCATATGATCTCAAAATGAATTTAATTTTGCATTTGTTGAATGTAATATTCTGTATGTAAATATTATATCATGTTGGGATTTTAATTTGGATTAAATCTTTAGGAAATTCTTGCTATATGTATTTCTATCCACCTTTTTGATAACTTTTTGAGAAAGGAAAAATCTTCTATAATGACAAATCTATTATAAAAAATTTGTTTTTAGCCAGGCACCAATTTTTTTGTTTTGTGTATTTTAAAATCATATGTAAAATCCTTTCAGGCTCAATTTGTTTTAGTTTTATGGTAGATTTTTCTGTTTCTTACAAAGAAAGGTGCTGTTTTGTTTCTCCCATGTTTCTGCTGATATTAACTTTCTCAGATAGATTTTTATTATTCCTTGTTAATCTTGTATTTTAGCATACATCATTATATTTTTGGTGTTCATTTTTGTGTGTGTGTGTTTGTGTGCTGGTCCTGGGGCTTGAACTCAGGGTTTGGACAATTTTCCTGAGCTGTTTTGCTCAATGCTAGTGCTTTAACACTTGAATCACTGCCTGCTTTTTTGGTGGTTAATTGGAGATGAGTCTCATAGACTTTACTGCCAGAGCTGACTTCAGATCTCAGCCTCCTGAATTCCTATGATTATAGTACCCAGCCTATTTTGATGTTTTAAAAAATCATAGTCTATATCTAGCTTCTGCTTTTCATTCCCTCACTAAAAACTTTTATTTATTCAAGATAGTAGTGGATGAGGGTGTGGCTCAAATGATAGAGTGCTTGCCTAGCAAGTGCATGGTCCTGAGTTCAATCCCCAGTGCTAGTACTTATTAGTGACTAAAGATAAATATTGTAGTTCATTACAGTTCATGCATATAATTCTAGTACTTAAGAGGGGAGGCAGAGAGATCATGAATTTGAGAGGGCAATCTGGGCTACATAGTGAGACTGTCTCAAAAATCAAACAAATGCAAAACTCTATCCAAAAGCACAATAACCTCCATAAAGATAGTACATAAAAAGATTTTAGAGATAGCTGTGTTCAGGTTTTACTTTCTGTTTATGTACTCCATTTTGATCTTTTCCCTCTATTCTGAAAGTTATCTAGTCTATTTCTTTTCTTTATTATCCATTTCACACATCCATTTTCACTACCTTTTGACCTTTGATGCTGATGAGACGTTTTCTGCGAGTTTATTGTCTTCCCTTGGCTTGGAATAGAACAAACACATGATGAATATTTATCCTGTGGAATAACATTCACTACACATTTGAGGATTGTTATTGTGCAGCCAGTGACATAAGTTAGTATGTTGTTTTCCTTTCTGTGCATAGAGATTAGCTTCTGAAATTTTCTTTAGTCTTTCTTTCTGCAGAACTCATTTGAACTTCCTTCTTCCACGTTCTCCTTTCTCATATTTTTCTACCAATAAAAAAGATCCAGGAAGCCAGGCACACCTGTCATCACAGAACTCAGGGGACTGAGGCAGCAGCACCTCAGGTTCCAGGCCAGCCTGTGCTAAACAATGAGACCCTGCCAAGCTATCTAGTTCTGCGAAGTTAGTAGCTTTTATATGGAATTCCTTCCTTCCTTCCTTCCTTCTCCGTCTCTTTTTCTCCTCTCCATTTGTGTGAATGTTTGGTCCTGTGACAAGTGCACTCTTAGCTGACTTTGAAAGCCTGCTACTCTGAAGTTACAATTTTAACTGATGGGTCTGTAATTAGTAAATGCTCATTAAGTACTCAGTACTCCATCCTGAGGATTTCTGTGGGTTGGGAGAGAATGTTTTTAGCAGCTGTCAGGGTAGCAACATTCCTGAAAATTGGAACAGCTTTGAAATTAACCAAAGGAATATGTAAAGATCAAAAGAAAACCAACAAAACCTTACTAACAATAGCTAGAAAGCAGCTACAATAAGGGAGAAAATAGTGTGATGCTCTGGTCACTGAATCTAAAGGCCTCCTTGCTTCTATTTTCTTCATAGTATTTGAAGCTCAGGACTCTTCCAGTTTTCCTCCCACACTGTGTCTATTGGTTCTTTGGCCACCTGCCTCCTAACTACAGGTGATTCCCAGATGTTGGTCTGTAGCCCTCTTCTCTCTTACCTGATCCGCCCTGACAAAGACCAATCCATTCTGATGGCTTCAAATATAAGCTTTAGAGTTGGGCACTGATGTCTAATGCTTGTAATCTTTAACTACTCTGGAGGCTAAGATCTGGAAAATTTTGGTTCAAAGCCAGCCCAGGCAGGAAAGTCCATGAGACTCCATCCTCAAAAAACTTAGCAAAAAAAGTTGGGCTGGAGGCGTGGTCCCTGGGTGTGACATGTGAGATGGGAGTTGCCATACAGACTGGACAAATACTCTTCTATAACATTGATCCCAAACCTAAAACAGGCCACATGTTCACCAGCTGCAGATGTTGGCCTCAAGGCCATCAGAAAATAGGTTTAGGAAGAAAGGGATCTATAATTTAGACAATTCTCCTGTTAGGACCATAGGGTTAATAAGTCAGTTTATATAGTAATAATATAAAGTTTACATAGTAATACTTTCAGTTGGGTGAAGTATTTAGAATTCAGTCTCACCTGGGTTCTAACACAAGCTTATAACCTGGAAGAGAGAGAATCTTTAGAATACAACAAATTAAATAATATGACATCCCTAGGTGTCACATTCTCAGATGTAAGCATCTCATGTGGTCCTTATTAGGGCTAGATGAGACAGCCTCAGCCTTCCTACTGGGTGTAGGCTAGAGAGGACAAGAACTCTACCAGTTAGAGTGTCCAGAAGATAGGGAGTCATAGGACAGTTAACAGTGCTTTCTAGGAGCTCTCCAGGGTCCTGAACGATTCCATTACATTTCCCCCCCCCCTTACATTTTCCTCCATCTTACATTTACATCATCTAATGGATTCACTACCTCTGCTTGCTTTGGCATTTGCCCTCTGGCCTCTGACTTCTTGACATTGTGAGTCATACCTAAAAAAAGACTTCAATCACTGCTGTTGTAAGCAAGCACTGGCAGCTTCCTTTTTAAAGGAAGTCTATTTGAGGTTATCTCAGCAGGAGAGAGAAAGAGTTTAGTAACTTTTGTTTGCAATATCAGGAAGGAAGCGGGGGGGGGGTAGTTTTAAGATATGAGTCCTCTCTCATCAATAAAGCCTGGTATCTCACTGAATTCGGCTTTGGGTGGGATACTCGAGGAGTAACTATTAGAAGAACATATATAAGAAGCAGAAGGGCAAATGGAGAGCCAGTGTGTGACTTATCTGTCATAATTTTAAATATTTCCATTATTAGATTCGCAGTAGGGTATAGCAAAGTACCTCATATAGGGTTTGTATTGATTAATAAATGAATGATAAACACTTGAGATGCAGAGTTCTAGTCCAGACTCTTTAATAATGTAGCTGTATAACATTGGGAAAATAAAGTTTTTCATATTAATAGAGGATAACTGCTACAGCAAATGATCCCCAAAGTCCAATCACTTAAGACAATACAGTTCTACTCATTCAAGAATCCAATACATACTCCTGGCTGGCTAACTTTCCTGCACAACTGTCCTCCTAGTGGTGACTTAAGCTTTTTCAAGATCATAGCTTGGTTCTTGGATTAATCTTTCTTTAGGTAGTTAGTTGAGGAAGGAGAAGGGGGCCTTATTCTTAAGAGGATGTTATGAATTACATCACTTCGACCCACGTTCCATTGGATAGGATCTATCACATTCATACAAAACCTTAAAGGAGCCTGGGAAGTTTTGGCTTAACTCTTTGCCCTGAAAAAAAAGGAGGGGGAGGGGACATGCTTTTGTGAACAACTGGCCAGTCTCCGCTATACTGTCTGGGTCCTGTTATGCAAATAATATGTTCTTTTCCTTTCCAGAGTTACTGTAAAAATAAAAAGAACTCATCTGAGTGCAGTGCCAGTGGGTCACAGCTGTAATCCTAGCTACTCAGGAAGCTGGGATTTGTGGATTATTGTTTGAAGCCAGCCTGGTCAGGAAAGTCAGGGCAACTCTTATCTCTAATTGGCCACCAAAAAAGCCAAAAGTGGAGTGAGCCAAAAGCTCATGTGGTAGAGTGCTAGCCTTGAGCAAAAATTGCTCAAGGACAGTGCCTAGGGCCTGAGTTCAAGTTCTAGAACCAGCACATACACAAAAAAGGACCTTATGTGTAGGAGAGAAATTTGAAAATTGTAAAACAGCATATATCTAATGAGAATCATGTTTGCTTGACTTACTTATCTTTAAATGTTAAAAATTTCGTAGAATAAAGGTGTTCATTGTTTGATAGGATTCTTTATAGTTGTTTCTAGAATATGCCAATATAAGTATACTTAATACAATCATAAAGTTTTCATATGAGATGAAGATGGAGATTTTAAATGGACCTTTGGTATGTCAATTTGAATACTCTGATAGATGTATACTAAGATAACGTTAAAGAAAAATACTTTCTGTTTGTGCCAGTCCTGGGACTTGAGCTCAGGGTCTTGGTGCTATTCCTGAGCTTTGGTCCTCTAAGCTAGCACTCTACCACTTGACCCACAGCTCCCCTTCTGGTTTTGTGGCGCTTAATTGGAGACAAGAATCTCATGGACTTTCCTTCCTGGGCTGGACTTGAACCATGACCCTCAGATCTCAGCCTCCTGGGTAGCTAGGATTACAGGTATGAGCCACCAGTGCCTGGCTTAAAGAAGAGTACTTTTCAAGTGGTAAATTCTATTATCTTTGATATTCTTTCTCAGGATAGTGACTGCAAAGAACATATTTAGATTGTTATATGCAATAGCTAATTATTCACACGCAAACATGCATACACACACCCCTTCTTTTTCATTTTTCTCAGACACTTTACCTTCAACAACATGTAGCTGCTGTTTCTAAAGACTCCCAGAGCAAAATAAAACATAGCAGAATAGCCTCCTCCAACTTCCCCGGCTTCCCGTGAATCACAGCGTCTGATAGAATTACATTATGCTTACATTCCCAGCAACACTCCAGTGATCTCGGAACACTGATCACTCTTTAGTTTCATTATGTTTTGGCCTGAAGCTAGCATCAGCCATCTGGGAAGGGCTGTTATTTAAGCAAACATCACTCAGCCAATGATGGAGGCACTGGATCATGCTGAACGGTGAGGTTTCTTCTAGGGATGAAAGAAAGCGGTAAGTAATCACAATCGTGAGGGACATACTTTGAGACCTAGCTTAGTTTGCTGATAGGAGAAAAGGAAAAGATATTTGTTTGAAACCTTGGCGCCTTTAGGCAATTCACAGAGCACACCAGGCCTCAGGAATAACGTCTCATTTATCTCCAAGCAGACGGAACTCACAGCTTACAAAGTCAGAGGAAAGATCATACATATTGAGTTATTTTCAATAGGTATAATATAAGTGAACGTAAAAATGACCTAGAGGAAATGAGTCATGCATTCCGGTGCACCATCCTATTAACTTGAAGATACAGAGCCTTGTGTTTCGTGGGAGGAAATAGAAGTTAGACTGTAACACAAAGTGAAGAAAGAGAATGCCCTAGGAAATACAAATTGGGGGAAAATGAAAGAACAGTAAAAAAAAAAAAGCCTTTTTATTTATTTATTTATTTTACAGAGAGACTATCCCTAAGATGTGGGTGTCTAGGCTACCTCTTACCAGGAAAAATATGGGATAGGGAATTATGCCAAAGTAGAGCTCTTGGCTGGACACGTTGGTGAAGAATTAAGAACACATACCTGCTCCTGTCTAATGCCTCCCACCACTGCATACTTCTCGATTTTCCCCCTTTTACTAGCCATTTGCTGGCTACTTGTCTACTTGAGTTTCATTCTGGAATGTATTGTGCTCAGCCCGAGTGTCTTTGGAATCCATATGCAAATTGGTGGCACTTCAAGCTTGATTGTGGCCATTATATAATTGCTGACACCTTGTATTAATGAACATCTTCTTTATTTTGACTATTAAGCCAGGCTAAAAGTAAAGAGGCATGGTGGCTCATGTCTATTATCTTAGCTATTCAGCAGGCTGTGATTGGGAGAATCATGGCTAGAGGTCAGCCTGGCCAGAAAGTCTATGAGACTCCTTCTCAACTAATAGCTGGGTGTGATGCTACATACGTGGCTACCATCTTGGCTACAATGAGAAGCATAAGAGGATAGAAGCCCATGTGCTTGTCTAGGTGAAAAAGCAAGACCTTATCTCAAAATAAACATTGCAATAAAAAATAGAACTGGAGGTGTGGCTCGGTGGACCACCTCCAGAGCAGAAGAAAAAGGAAGAAGAGTTAGTTTTGCTTCCAGAAGGATTTGAGTGTTGAAATGCTACATAGGAGTAAAAGCTGTCACCTTTATAAACAAACACACATGGGCCTTTGCAGATGCTCTGAGGAGGGACATGGGAGAATATAGAGGCTTTGCAGCACATTAGAGGAACTGTGAATACCTGACAGTTGTTGTCTTTCATTGAGTCTGGGACCTTGGCAAGTGGATTTCTCTGATCTTCAATATGGCCACTTACAAGATCATAGGAATAATGGTAACAAGTAATTGAGAGGCCCGTGTGGAATGTAATATGTAAGTGTACACACTTCAGCACGAGATTGTCAGTGTTCAAGTGTTAGTTCTGCTGTAATTACCTTTAACACTCTTTTTTTTTGGGGGGGGGGTCCGGTCATGGGGCCTGAACTCTGGGCCTGGGCGCTGTCCCTCAGCTCTTCAGCTCAAGGCTAGCGCTCTACCACTTGAGCCACAGCACCACTTCTGGCTTTTTTCTTTTTGCTTATGTGGTGCTGAGGAATCGAACCCAGGGCCTCGAGCATGCAAGGCAAGCGTTCTACACTGAGCCATCTTCCCAGCCCAACCTTTAACACTCTTGTACCTTGCTTTCTTTTTCTTCTCATTTCACACTTAACTGAAGCTGGAATCAGTCACTCTGAAGTGGTACATATGTTACAATCCATGAGCCTACATGGCATATTATCTCTCAAGGCTAATGTAAACGCAAGGTATGTCCATATCCACAATATACTTACCATGCCAGCATGGTACAGAGTAGTTCCATTGCCTTAAAAAGTCCATTGTGCTCCATTTATACTTCCCTTCCCTCACTCTCTAGCAACCACTGATTTTTTGGGGGATGTGGTACTGGGGTTTGAACTCAAGGCCCTCAGTTCAAGCTTGGCTTGCTTGCTCACAGCTGGCACTCTGCCACTTGAGTCATGCCTCCAGTTTTTCTTTTTGCTTTATTTTGAAGATGGAGTCTCACAGACTTTTCTGTCTGAGCTGGCCTCAAACCACCATCCTCCAGATTTCAGCCTCCAGAATAGCTAGAATTACAGATATGAGCCACAGAAATCAAGCTTGCCACTTATTTTTTCTAGTCTCTCCTTTTGCAAAATGTCATATAGTTGGGACCATGTATTATGTAGCCTTTTCAGGTTGACTTCTTTCACTAGTATTTAAGTTTCTTCCGTATCTTCTCATTGCTTAATAGCTCATTTCTTGCTTTTTTTTTCAATGAATAGTAGCCAAGTGCTATATCTGACACTGGAAGTCTTATTTAGGGTGATTGGATATATGAATAAGTAAGACTATTTGTTATTCTAGGTTCTGGAGATACAGCAAGGAATGAAACAGTTTCTTTTTTCAGTTTACATACATAGCAATGGCATAACATGTGATGTCTTGATGTATATAAATAGTACATATTGTTTCAATAAGGTTAGACATATTGATCCATTCAAGCATCATTTCATTATGGTAAAAACATTCAGATTCCTTTCTTCTAGCATTTATGAATTGTATACAATATTACTTTATCTATAGTCACTCTATCATACAATAACAAATCAGAACATCTTGCTCCTATTTAATCATAACTTAATACCAACTCAAGCCTCTGGTGGCAACATTCTATCTCAACTGCTGTAAGATTTTCAAGATATCATATACAAATGCAATCACATAGTACTTGTCTTTCCTGTACCTGCCTATTTAATTTAGCACAATGATCTGTAGTTCTGTTTATGTTGTCGCAAATAGGGATTTCATCTTCTTTTGATGGTACTGAGGTTTGAAGTCAGGGTGTTGTACTTGCTAGGCAGGTACTTTGTCATTTGAGCCATGCCTCAGCTCTCTTTGTCCTTGATTTTTTTTGAATTAGTCTTGCTTTCACCAGTAGCGGGAACCACGATCCTGTAAGTTGCAATCCTCTTATTTATGCTTGTAGCTGGAACGGCGGGTGCAGGTCACAATGTCCAAGTTTGTATTGGTTGAGATGAGAATCTTGTGAACATTTTTTCCCAGGCCAGTCTCGAACCACAATCCTCCTAATCTCAGTCTCTCAAGTAGCCAGGATTACAAGCATAGGCCACCAGCACCCAGCATGTTTCCAATTTTCATGGCTTAACTGTATACTGGCATGTGTGTATCACATTTCTTTTACCCATCCATCAATCGCTGTACAGTTAGGTTGTACTATTTCTATGATCTGAAACAGTACTGCAGTGAGCATGGGAGTATATTAGTCTTTTTGACATACCAATTTCATATTCTTTGGGAATGCTGGGTCATATGGTAGTTCTATTTTCAGTTAATTGCGGAACCTCAACACAGTTTGCCTCAATGGCTATAATCATTTACATTTCCTCCAACCGTGTGAAAAGCTTTTTATTCTAATCTTTATTATCTGGCTCTGCACCCATCCTTTCAGAAATTGAGTTTGTTTTCTTTGTTGCTTTGTATGTCCCTCTCCCACGGTAAAACCCATTTTCACTGTATTTGATGTTGGTATAATTTGGGGAAGGGAAGGGAAAAAGCCAAATTGTTTAAATAGGGATACAGGTGGACCCATTGCAACAATGAGATGTACAAAAACGAACTTTACATCTTTGGCGGGGGTGGGGGGTAGGGGGGTGGGGTGGGAGGGGGGATGGGAAGGGATGGGAAGGGGAAACCAAGGAGGAGGCAACAATGCTTGATAAGAAATGTACTCATTTTCTTGTCCATGTAATTGTTACCCCATTGTACGGTATTTTCACACACACAAAAAAAATTAAAAATTGACTTTGTCGTCACTTCCATGTTTAAACACTAGATGGCAACAAAGGCAGGTTTCCTTGAGTCTACAGTTGGTGTGCTTACACCATTTTAACACTAGATGGCACCCTAAACCCAAGCTTTAATTGAGTCTAAGGCGCTGTTTTCAGGTTTTAACATCAAAGGGTACGTCGTACTCCTAGCCCAAGTTTCTCGCAAATGTGCAGTTGATTTGTCACCCTGAATGGATTGGAGCCCTTAACAAAAGAATAGTTCGGCCCTGTTGGCTCTATAATCCTTGCCTGAGATAGTCTGTAGATGTAAATTACATCCACTTGGTTGGTGGTGATGTTGGGTTCAACCGTGTTATTACTGACTTTTCTGCCTGTGGGATCTCTCCATCTCGAGTGTGTAAGTTTCCAACTATAATAGTCGATTCATCTATTTCTACTTTCAGTTATATCATTATATCATGATATAAGGTCCTGGCTCTCAGATAGTTGAGCATTCTTGGGGTAATTGCCTATGGAACTTTCTTTAGGTTTCCCAAACAGATCCTGCAACAAGAATTTGACTGCAAGTATGTAGTTTATTTTGGGAGGCAATCCCAGAAAACACTGGGAGATGATCAGGGAACAGAGGCAAGGAATAGAAGGCAGTCATCAAAGGTACAGGTTAAGCAAATTACTACTGTGGACAGCTAGGATTCAATTGTCTTGGGAAACTCTGGGCTACTGTAAACTGTGCCTTTGAGCTCTGTTACCAGGAGCCATGAAGCTGGGGTAAGTAGCCCTCAAATCTCTCTTCATCATTGAAGGCTGGCTTCAAGGGCCATTAATTCCTTAGTATTTGCAGTTTGGCTCCCACCTGGACTAAATGTTCTCCAGCAGGCAGATACAAAACCTGTGTGTGGAGCCACAGGTGTTCGTAGTAATCAGTCTTCCATCTAGAGGGGAAAACCAAGGGCAGCATTCCCAAGGCATCTGCTAAGGGAAATGTGTTGAATATATAGTGAGAGCCCACACAGAGATTGAATCCTCTTAGCTTGACTGATCAACAAGAACTTCACAAAGAAGAGCCTCCCAGGTAGGAGCCAAGTTTTAAAGTGTTTGGGGAAATCCAATAAGCTGAGTAGCCAGTTCTCTGGAGTTGGATGGGGGGATAGTATCAAGTATGGGGAAAGAACTGGCTGACCAGTGAGAGTCTGCTCAGTGTGTGTGTGTGTGTGTGTGTGTGTGTGTGTGTGTGTGTGTGTGCCTGTCTGTCTGTCTGTCATCTGTCTGTGAGTTGGTCCATGAACTCATGAGCTTTTGTGCTCAAGGCTTAGAACTCTACACAGGCCCGCTTCTGGCTTTTTGGTGATCACTTGGAGAATTTCATGGCCTTTCCTGCCTGGGCTGGTTTTGAACCATGATCTCAGCCTCCAGAATAGCTCGGATTGTTGGCATGAGCCACTGACACCTGGCTTGTTTCCTGTTTCTTTTGTGTTGCTGTGAGCATCGCCCCATCAGTGGTAATTTGTATCCAGTCAGGTCTGGTTTCCCCAACACTCCCACGAGCCACCTTCTTTTGTCCTCATCAGAGATCTGATCGTGAGCTGAGCAGTGTTCTCTCTTTAGGGACGTTGATTGCAGCCTACGTGGTCTATTTCTCTGCCTGTTAGGTTCTTGCCTTGTTTCCTCAAAGCTCAAGGCAGCTTCTGCTTCCCATAGTGTCCATCTGTGTAGTATCTGAACATCCCCTATCTACCTTTTTGGTCCTTCTATTCTCATTTAAGCAAATTACCACCTATACTTGGTTTCCCTCTTCTGAACAACAACAACAAAAAACCTGTTGCCCTTTGTCTTTGATGCAAGGAGGAATATATGACAAGAGTATCTGTGAGGTGGGCTTAGACTGGAACCACATTTGCTATCCATATGCTTATTTGAAAGGTCTCCAAAGCTCTCAACAGCCAGAACACAGGCAGAGAGAAGGCCGATGGTTGGGCTGAACCAGCCTTGGGGTTTGTAGATGTTTGTAGATGGACCTCTAAGATGGTGGACTAGATTTTAGGAGGAGCAGCAACAATAGATGTACTTAGAATTTTTTGTTTAATATGTGCCATGAACTCACTCTTTTAAAGGGCTTTACAGGTAGTATTGATGGTCTCTCAGGACAATCCTATGAGATAGGTGACAGATGAGGAGACTGAGGCACTGAGAGGCTAAGCAAGAGTAGGTAAAGAACAAAGTTGCTATTTGATTCTGAGCAATCAATTTCCTCCTTCCTCCCATTTGGGATTCATAGTCATGATAAAGGTGATGTTCCTATGTCCCCTAATTCCATGGCAATATATCAAACTGCCCCTGTCACAATCTGAGGCCTGGATAGAAGGTTTTGTTGATGCCCACACCGAAACCCAGAGAAAACTTGACTTAGTCTATGGGAATAAAAAGGCTGGGAGAACTGGTGAGCAGGTGTTCATTCCTGGATGTGTGTGTGTGTGTGTGTGTGTGTGTGTAACTCCCATTCTGCAGAGACACAAATGAATCAGAGGTGGAGGAAGTACAAGTTGATTATTCTCTGAAAGCTTAATTAGGTCATTGGTGAGGGCAGAATATGAAAAAAAAAATCTTATCAGCTAAAGACCTGTGGGCAAGGTTGAATTTCCTTATTCACGCTCTTTCGTTTCAGAATACATGAAACTTTCTTCCTAGTTACCAAAATTCTGTGGAAAAATGATTGATTGTCCTAATGAGGAAGAGAACAGCTGCCCGACCAGCAGATGTAAGTTTTATAATCATTTCCTCTTCATTGGTTTTCTCCCTAATGACCCTGGCACTGATGATAGTATTTAAGGAGGGTGTGATGGCCAGAGGCCTGGAATGATCAGGAAGCTTAAGGCAAAGAGGGAAATGGTTGGCTGATGCCCTTACAATCAGCTGCATTTTCTTTTTGGTGCGAGTCCTGGTGCTTGAACTCAAGGCCTGGGTGCTGTCCTGGAGCTTTTGTGCTCAAGGCTAGCATTTTACCACTTGAACCCCAGCTCCACTTCTGGCTTTTTTGGTGTTTAATTGGAGATGACAGTCTTGCCAATTTTCCTTCCTGGGCTCTCTTTGAATCCTCAATCCTCAGAGCTCAGCCTAGATGAAGTCCACAGAACTAGACTTTATGGTAGCTCAAGCTCCCTGGAGTGAGGGCTAGACCCGGCTGAAACAAAACCACTTCTGGTTTTAAACATGTGTCCACATCTGCTTTAGCATCAAGAAGGCCTTAGAGCCAGTATATAGGAAGGAGCATCCCACTAGGGTATGGTTGGCAGCAAATCTGCAAAGCAATTGAAAAATAATCAGCAAGGTTTCCGCTGCTGCCCACCACAGCCTGGCCAGAGATCCGGCATCCTAATTCTGATGCTCCCACTGGTTTGAGAGCCACAGAAGTTTCCTAATCTTTGCATACCTCTGTTTCTTACAGTGGTCTTGAGCAAGTTATCTGAACCAATTCTAGCTTCAGCTTCGTATTCTGGTATAGTTAAGGAAACTGCCTAAGTAAATATTGTCAGTTAACCATTGTTGCTCAGACACATTGGACCAGATGGACCAGACTGCTTAGTAAGACTCTTGTCTATATTAAGGTAGTTGCCCCCAATTTTGGTTTGGTACTTATGATCATGCTTAATGTTAAAGAGTAAGCTTTCTTTCTTGTGGAATTGGATTTTGAACTCAGAACCTTGTACTTGCTAGGCAGTTTCCCTACCATCTGAGCCACACTCTCAGCCCATTTGTGCTTTGTTTTTCAGTTAGGCACTCGTATCTTTGCCTCACCAATATGTGTTACCTTTAATTTTTTGATAGTAACTAATCTAATAGGTGTGAGGTGATAGCTCATTGTGATTTTAATTTGCATTTCTCTGATTGCTTTTATGATCATTTTAATATATCTGTTGGTCATTTGTATATCTTCTTTTGAGAAATTCCTATTCAGATGCTTGCCCAGTTTAAAATGAGATTATCTCCTTTCTTGTCATTGAGTAGTTTGCCGTTTTTGTGTGTTTTAGACATTAGGTGTGTGTGTGTGTGTGTGTGTGTTGGTCACAGAGTTTTTAACTCAGGGCCCAAGCACGGTTCCTAAGCTTTTTGCCCAAGACTAATGCTTTACCACTTGAGCCACAGCTTCTGGCCTTTTTTTTTCCCATGGTTAATTGGACATAAGAGTCTCATGGGGGCTGGGAAGGTGGCTCAGTGGTAGAGCGCTTGCCTTGCATGCATGAGGCCCTGGGTTTGATTCCTCAGCACCACATAAGCAGAAAAAAAAAGCCGGAAGTGGTGCTGTGGCTCAAGTGGTAGAGTGCTAGCCTAGAGTTGAAGAGCTGAAGGACAGCGCCCAGGCCCAGAGTTCAGGCCCCACAACTGGACCCCAAAAAAAGAGTCTCATGGACTTTCCCATATGGGCTGGCTTTGAACCATGAGCCTCAGATCTCAGCCTCCTGAGTAGTTAGGATCACAGGTGTGAACCATTAGTACCCGGCTGAATGTTAGTTGTTTTTTTTTTTTTAAATTCAATACATGATTTACAAATGCTTACTCTGAATCTGTAAGTTGTCTCATCATGGTATTTTTTGTTGTTGTTGTTGTACAGAGATTTTTATTTTAGTGTTTTTTTCCAGAGGTTTTAAATTTTAATGCAATCCTGTTCATCTATGCTTCTCTGTGTTTGGTGGCAATTCCAGGAGGCTTTGCTGCTATGTGTTTGTTCTTCTAGTAGCTTTACAGTTTTGGGTTTTATGGTTAAGTCTTCAGCCAATTTTGAGTGGATTCTTGTATTGAGGGTCAGATAAAGGCTCATTTTTGCTCTTCTGCATGTGGATTATCCAGTTTTCCTCCTATAATTTGTTGGAGACTTTTTCTTTCCTCATGTGCATTCTTGGCACCTTTGTTGCAAACCAATGGGATCTGAAGGCTCTATTTTAAGACACTCTTTGAAAGTGTCCTCTTATGCCTCATTGGTCTGAGTGTGGTCATATGCCAAACCCTAATCTAATCCTAGAGGCTGGTATAGTGCCATCTTTCCACACTGAGTAGAGCTAGCTTATGTCACCCGAAGCGGCAGTATGCGTCTTCCAAGACTAGGTCATAAAAAGCTGGAAGCTTCTGCCTTGGACTTCTTCCTCTGGGCAAAGCCAGCCACCATGATAATAAGGATGCCTCTGTGTATGTGAGCAACTGAAGTCTAAGTACATCAGCCTGTACATGTGTGCGCCATTTTGGAAATGAATCTGGTCCATTTCCAGGCAAACCTCAGGTGACTAAAGGCCTGGATGACATTTTAAATGAAACCTCATCAGAGCCAGAACCACTCAGCTAAACTACAAAGTCCCCACATGAAATAACAATCAACAGTTATTGTGTTTTAGCCACTAGGATTCGGAGTGATTTGTTATAGTGCATTATACAATCAGAGCAATCACATCCCCTTCCCCCCAACCCCTTTTTTTCTGGAACAAGTGGAAATAAAATGAATAACTTTCAAGGAATTTCCTGTCTTTCCTCTCAGTTACTTATCTTTTTTTCTTTTGTTGGTTGTGGGGCTTGTACTCAGGGCCTGGGCGCTGTCCCTCAGCTCTTCAGCTCAAGGCTAGTGCTCTACCACTTGAGCCACAGTGCCGCTTCCGGTTTTCTGAGTGGTTTATTGGAGATGAGTGTCATGGACTTTCCTGCTCGGCCTGGCTTTGCACTGTGATCCTCCTGAGTAGCTAGGATTACAGGCGTGAGCCACCATGTCCAGCTCAGTTACTTTTCTTACTTCATTGAATATACAGCTTCCCATGGAATATATTTTCTGAGATGTTACCCCTGAGTTCTTAAAAGTTCCAAACTTCCAAGCTGTGGCAGAGACAAGACTGGTCTGATTAACAAAAACAAAACAAAACAAAACAAAACAAAAAAAAGGGACTAGGAAGCTGCCTAGGCCCATCTGGATAGGTGACTTGGGGTTAATCCTTAATGCATATTGATGCTGATAAAAACATATCCAACTTCACTCATAATCAAGGCAGAATTTCCTTTTAGCAGTCCAGGAAAGCTGGAAGAACTATAACCTTCCATTTGCTTTTTCCTGATTACAAAAGTGAAAACTTTTTATGATAGCAAACATGAAAGAAATGCTGAACAGAATAAAGAAACTGGAAATCACCCATAACTTCACTACAGAGACTGCTATTAACATTTCTCCATTGCTTTCCTCCATGCATTCACTATAAAATTAGGAAATGAAACATACAGTTTTATATCCTGCTTTTCCTGTAATGTTCTGAACATTTTCTCATGTGGTTAAATGTTCATTGAAAATAGAGTCTTCCATGGACTCTTAAGGTTTATTAAATAAACCTGATCCTACTTACTTTTCTATTATAGACAGAGCTAAGGGGATATTCTCTGTACATTAACCATGCCATACTTTTCTGATGAGCTCCTTAGTAGAATTTCTAGGATTAAACTGCAGAGTCAAGTTTATTGTTTATCTAAGGCTATTGATCTGTATTGCTAAATTGCCTTTCAGATTTTTTTATGCTGGTGCTGGGGCTTGAACTTAGGGCCTTAAGCTGGTGCTCTACCACTTGAGCTACAGCTCCATTTCTGGCTATTTTTTGTAGTTAATTGGCTATCTGACTCTCACAAAGTTTTCTGCCTGGGCTGGCTTTGAACTGCAAACATCTTAGCGTCCTGAGTGGCTAGGATGACAGGCTTACAGATGTGAGCCATCAGAGCCTGGCTCTTTCAGCAAAGCTTACCAACTTATTTATGTTGTTTGAAAAAGGGAACGATACTGTTCATGTTACTATATTTAGCAAAACAGGAAATTTTATTTCATTAGCATCAGTTGTTCAAGGCGCTTTATTTGAACGCAT
The DNA here is from genome assembly GCF_000151885.1 of Dipodomys ordii. Taxonomy (NCBI): domain Eukaryota; kingdom Metazoa; phylum Chordata; class Mammalia; order Rodentia; family Heteromyidae; genus Dipodomys; species Dipodomys ordii. The sequence continues at coordinate 6,315,826 of NW_012267366.1, read as the reverse complement.
CCACTTATACATATAATACAGTTTTGGCCAGAGTCCTTCCCCCCCTTTATCATTCTTCTTCCTCCATTCTCCCCCTCCTCCTTCCCAAACCTGTCTCAGCAAGTTTCCTTGATCTATGTGAACAGAGTTCTATGGAGTATTTTGGCTATATTTGCTTTCCTATCCCTCTCTATTATAATAACATCTTGTTATCATTTACATTAGTTAGAAATAGAACATTCTCTCATGTACTCATTAAGCATACTTCCTTTGTAAAGTGTCAATTATATTCTTTAATTATTTTCCCTACCTATATCTAAAAATATATAGATAGGATTATATCTTTTTTGTTGTTTTTTTGGAGACCAGGTCTTGCTGTACATCTCAGGCTGGACTTTTAACTCATGGTCCTCCTGCCTCTGCCTGCAAATGCTGGGAGATAAGTGCTAGCATGGCTAGCTAGTAGATTATCTCTGTGTGTGTGTGTGTGTGTGTGTGTGTGTGTGTGTGTGTGTCTCAGCCTCTTGAGTAGCTTGGATCATAGGCATAAGTCACTAGCACCTGGCTCCGTGTGTGTGTGTGTGTGTGTGTGTGTGTGTGTGTGTGTGTGTGTGTACATGTGGGTGAATACATACCAATACTGGGGCTTTAACTTTTTTGCCCTGGCTGGCTTTGAACTGCAATCAGGCATGAGCCACCAGCACCTGGCTAAACTGCAATTCTTCTTCTTCTTCTTCTTCTTCTTCTTCTTCTTCTTCTTCTTCTTCTTCTTCTTCTTCTCCGTCTCCGTCTCCGTCTCCGTCTCCGTCTCCGTCTCCGTCTCCGTCTCCGTCTCCGTCTCCGTCTCCGTCTCCGTCTCCGTCTCCGTCTCCTTCTCCTTCTCCTTCTTCTCCTTCTTCTCCTTCTTCTCCTTCTTCTTCTTCTTGTCATGGGGCTTGAACTCTGGGCTTGGGCACTGTCCCTGCACTCTTCAGCTCAAGGCCAGCACTCTACTGCTTGAGCCACAGCACCACTTCTGTTTTTCTAGTGGTTTTTATTGGAGATAAGAGTCTCACAGACTTTCCTGCTCAGGCTGGCTTTGAACCACTATCCTCAGATCTCAGCCTCCTGAGTAGCTAGGATTACAGGCGTGAGCCACAGGCACCTGGCTACTGTAATTATTTATTTATATCTACTTATTTCCTCTTTAAATCTTGGGGTAGTGTTTGCCCTGTGACCTCTATTCTTTGATAGATCTGAAAATAGTTGTTGGTTTTCAGTTTGTCCAGGTTCTTTTTCTGAGGAAGGGCATGATGAGTTGAGGCTTACTTGCACGTTGGGCCAGTCACAGAATCATGTTTTCCCCCTTGTTGTGACAACCAAAAATGTTTCTAGACATTGCTAATTGTCATCTAAGGAGGGAGGCAAATCTCCTTCAATTGTGGATCACAGCGATTATATTATGTAGGATCCTATATGTAATGATATTCAATAGGAAGAATAGAATAAACCCATGAGCATTCTTAGAGATTTTGGGGGGAGGAAATACTGAGGCTCCCATTGGAGCCTGCCATGGAAGCTGTGGTAGAGATTGGCCAGACACCAACCCTTTTCCCCTTCCTTGGTACCGAGATAATGCTGTTTCTCAGCTTTCTGGTATCTGGGTGGAACCATGTGATCAGTTTTGGCTAGTCAAATATGGATCTGGCCCCCTAAATCATCCCATGTGACCCTCCATGTTCTTTGACTTTATTTATTAGAGAGCCCGATTCAGAAGAGCCGGTAGAGTAGGGAAAAGATGTGTGGAATCTGGATCTTGGAGTCTTTATGTAAAGAAAAGCCACCCGGGAGAGCCTTTAAGTTAAAAACATGCATGTTTGTATTTTGCATGAGTGAAGATTTTAATTCATCACTGGAGCATACTGTAGCTTAAACTGACTAATCCAGGAGCTCAGATTATTTAATATTCAAGAGCAAAATGGCTCTAGAAGTTTAGAAGACTTGGAATGTAGGAGTAGGCATTGGTGTTTATGCATATCAAAGGACAAAGTACATGTACTCTCATGAAGATGATGCATTATAAATCATTATAAGTTCAAAAAGCCGTGGCAGCAAAATGATCAAATTTGTCAACACTGCTTAATTTTGCCAAATTTCTTGGCAAGAGAACATGTGAGTCAAGGTAGGAATAGCATGCCCTCATTCCCCATACTCTCATTCTGATTGGACTGCTTAGTACATTCTTTTTTAAAGGCAGAATCCAGAAGACATTTTCCATAAACCAAAAGACATTTTCCATTTTGGTTGCTTTCCATAGAAGTTGAAGAAAGAGATTAAGAGAATCACTCAGCCATATGCAGATAATAAAACAATTCTATCCAATGGCAGATGTGAAATGGAGGCCAAACATCCAGATGTTTAATCCTTCACATTAATAAAAAAAATCCTGTGGCATGTGAAGGGTTGGGAGACACCAGGTTAAGTTTATACATTTTTCAGATACTAAAGAGAATTTGAAGTTTCTTCCATTAAAAATGCAAACAGCATTCCTCTATTTCCATATTTTATGTGGGAAGTGGCAGGTTTGAATGTGAACTATGTACTACCTTCTCAATTGTTCCCCAAACAGTGCAGAAACATATAGAAAATTATATGAGAAAAAAAAACCGGATACTAAAATTGGGGACTGAAATGAGTTCCAGGTTCAAACAGAGTGCATTCCATCGTGGCGCAGTCTATAATCCACGCACATCTGATCAGGAGCGCCGCAAGCTCTTTTATAGTGTTTCTGACTGCCTGGATAGACTCACAGGAAGGAAAACGCATTCCTCAAGAAAAGTAAAAGTAGACTCGCGATAAGCAAAGAAATAGCTTTTGGGTTTTAAGAAAATTTTTTTCCCATCTGATATAAAATTCTTTTATGAAAAAAATGGGTTGGTTTTATGCTTTGGCTTTCCTGGTTTTATGCTTTGGAAGAGGGCCTATCTTTTATTTAAATCACATGAAGGAATGAATATTGTATAAAAAAATGACAAGTAAATTTAAATCTCCAGCCTTAAAGAAGATGGAAATGAAGGATATCCTTGGTAAAAACAAATATTATTTTTGGCCAAATTCATCTGTGTATAGCTTCACAAACAGGGGGTTTGACTTTGGATTGAGTATGTACTCTGGGAAAACTTGTTTCATTAATTTAGAGATCTCCCCTCCTCAAACCTTCTCTCTCCTCTCCCCTCCTCCCTCCTTTACCCCTCAAGGTGATAGTATGATCCATAGGTGGTCTAGGGGTGGCGAGGGTTGTAAGGTCTGTGGAACAGAGACTGCTGGAACTTCTTCCTAAATTCACGAAACTTCTCAGGCCACAGGTGGCATGTTGGGGACTTTTTTTCCTTTTTCTTTCCTCATTCAAGGCCCTTTGAAAACATGCTTTGTTTAAAGCTATCTGTACTTTTCATGTTCATATCTGGTTTTTGGGGGGGAGAGACTCCCAAAAGTATGATTAGCCCCAAGCAGGAGAGCATGACTATAGGCAGAATGCTGTCTAGACATAAATCAAGGCTTAGGTTTTTGATGATTTCTCTTGCTTCTTTTAAAAATTTTGTTTTTATTTGTTTTATTATCTTAATGTAGTTGTCCCGTCTTTCTCAAAGTAACTTTTTTCTTGCATATTCTTGCTCACTAATCTCGTTGCTTGTTTATTCTTTCACGTCAATGTTACTATCAATTGGTCAAGTTAAAAAAATTTGAATGGAAATTGGATTGTAATTATGCCAACCTAAACTACTACTTTTCATTTAAAACCAAATTTGGCACTAGATAAAGAACTAGAGCCTGGCACCAGGGGTTCATGCCTGTAATCCTAGCTACTTAGGAGGCTGAGATCTGAGGATGGTGGTTCAAAGCCAGCCAGGCAGGAAAGTCTGTGAGACTCTTATCTTAAGTAACCATCAAAAAAGCAGAAGTGGCACTGTGGCTCAAGTGGTAGAGTGCTTGGGACAGTGCCCAGGCCCAGAGATCAAGCCTGATGACTGACCAGAGAAAAAGAAAGAAAGAAGGAAAGAGAGAAAGAAAGAAAGAACTAGTTAGGACATTTTGCTCAGTCAAATACCCAGGACCACATATTGCATGCTTACTGAATACTATTTTTTTTTGTTTTTGGACACCAAAAGACATTTGAGACACATGGAAGGGAAGGGCAGATCTTACTTGCCTTAACCCTAATCCTAGTCTTCCTGGAAACTATTTTTTTGTACCAGTCCTGGGGCTTAAATTTGGGGCTTGGGCGCTGTCCCTGAGCTTTTTTGCTGATCTAGCAATCTACCACTTGAGCTCAAGAATTTTTGGTGTTTACCTGGATAAGAGTCTCATGGGTTTTCCTGCCTGGGCTAGCTTCAAATTGTGATCCTCAGGTCTTAGCCTCCTGAGTAGCTAGGATTATAGGCATGAGCCACCAGTGCCCAATTGGGTCCTATTATTATTTGAATTTTTTATATTATCTACTTCATGGGTTTAAATATTGATTTAAACAATTTTAAAGTATTGCATTAAACTATAGATTTTAACTAGACACCAGTGACATGCCTGTAATCTTAACTACTTGCTGAACATTTTTTATTTCCTGGGCTGGCTTGGAACTGTGATCCTTCTGATCTCGGCCTCCTTGAATAACTAAGATTATAGGCATGAACACTTTTTCTCGTATGTGGAGGGTTTTTCTTTTGCCTTGGAACTTACTAGTTCCCCACAATGAAACATGCTCACCTCCTCAACTTCCTTTGCAACTAGAGATCAGGGTGCAGAAAATCAAACCTACAAATTCAACATTTGCTTGGAGGAAGCCATTAGGACAATAGCAGCAGCAGCAGCAGCTTGAGAGGAAAGCAGTGGCAGTGGGTGGGTGTGGCACTGCCCTGAGGTGCAGAGATATCCCTCCCAGATCAGTTTGTGGATGAAATTTGCCGCCATTGTTCCTTGCTGCATAAGCTTTCAACTGCAGCTATAACCGATGCTGTTTTCCCCAACGAAAAACCTGATATATGTGGATCCCTCCATTGGTTGTCTATTGATTCCCAAATGCCTAAATGGTGCTTCAAGCAACAGCAAATGACTCTTATTTTAACCCCTACTTTGTGTTCAGCACTATGATGTCAGCTAGAGGCATTCAGAAAAACAGCCAGGGAAGCCTCCCTCATCCCAGCACACTTGAATGTCTGTTCCTAAACAGAACTGAGGCATGCAAAGATGATTTTCTCAAAGATATACAGCAGACCCGGGGCTAAAAGTATCAGATTTCTTCATATTCACAATAATTTCTCTATTAATTAAGATCAACTCTTACCCTCCCTCCCTCCCTCCCTCTCTTCCTTCCTTCCTTCCTCCCTCTCTTTCTTCCTTCCTTCTTTCTTTCCTCCCTCCCTCCCTCCTCTCTTTCTTCTCTTTTCTTTTGTTCCGGTGGGGCTTCAACTCAGGGCCTGGGCACTGTTCTTTTGCCTTTTTGTTCAATACTAGTGCTCTACCACTTGAGCCACATCTCCACTTCTGGTTTTTTTTTTGCTAGTTAATTGGAGATAATGTTCCTGCCTAGGCTGGCTTCAAACCAGGATCCTCAGATTACAGATCCTTGAGTAACTAGGATTACAGGTATGAGTCACTGGTACCCAACAGATTGGCTATTGTCTGAGGTAAAAACCAAAAAATTATTTATACATTGTGGTAGGAGTACAAATTGCTGTAAGCTCCCTGTACAATAATCCTTAACAAGCATTAAGACCTTTTGAAGTAAATATTGTTATCAACATAGTAATTCCACTTTTACAAATCTCTACTAGGAAAAGCATCAGAAAATTGTGAAAGATTTATGTACAAAGAATATAGCTGGGAACCTGTGGCTCATGCCTATAATCCTAGCTACTCAGGAGACTGAGTTGTGAGGATTGTAGTTCAAAGCCAATGGGGTCAGAAAAGTCCCTGTGAGACTCTTATCCCCAATTCACCACTCAAAAGCCAGAAGTGGCTCAAATAGTAGCATACTAGCCTTGAGTACAATGAGGCTCAGGGACAGTGCCTAGGCCCTGAGTTCAAGCCCCAGCACTGAAAAGAAAAGAATGTAAATTTAGCCAGGAGTCAGAAGCTTAATCCTGTAATCCTAGCTACTCTGGAGGCTGAGATCTCAGGGTCACGATTTGAAGCGAACCTGGGTAGGAAAATCTGTGAAACTCTTATCTCCAAATAACCACCCAAAAGAGCTGGAAGTAGAACAGTGGCTCAAGTGGTAGAGTGCTAGCCTTGAGCAAAAAAGCTCAGGGACAGCACACAGGCCCTGAATTCAAGGCCTAGACCAGAGCAAATAAGAATTACAAACTTAATCATTCAGAAAGCATGTTTTCAAAGAATAGGGTATGGGGAAAGCAGAAAATAAGATTGTATGATAATATGCATTGTGTATATGTATTCTATGATATAATATTCTAATGAGGCTATACCTCTCCACATATTGAGTGAGTGGTCTCATTTACTTTTTGTAAGATCCACAAACAAAGAAAATACATGAGAGCAGTAGTTATTATCTGGGGATGTGAGACTGTATGAAATCTTTTTTCCCCTTAAACCATTGTATTTTCCACAGTAGAGTTCAGTAATCAGAGAAGAAAATTTAATATTTTTGCTTAATCATATATATATATATATATATTATTGTAAAGATACTGTAAACCTAAGTCTTACCTCTAGGCATTGTGATTGGTGCTGGGGAAGTGTTCAGCAGATACTAGCGTGCGTTTTAGCATGTTAAGAATGTAACATTTAAAATGGGTGCCTAGTGTTCAGAAGCCATCCAGCCAGCATGACTTTGGAGAGAGGACGCCTGAGAACATTGAGAAGTGCCTTCCTAGAGGTCAGCTCTACTTTCTGAGTCTCATCTCCTTCTATGAACATCTCTTAGGGATGGGCTGCTGTCTGTATCCTTTTCATGTTTTGTGACCGCTGTTTTTCTGTCCCCAGGGTCCCCCCCCCCCCGTTATTGTGTTTCTTTGTATTTCTCTTGTGGACATAGTCTCCCAGGCTGCTGTGTCTCAGCTTTTCTCTCTTGCCACCGAGTTTCAGTAGTAGTTTCTTGGGGACTTCATCTCAATTTTACCTGCTGTGTTTTGCTTTAAGAACCGCCTTGGGGATTACACACTTACCAGGCCGATGAAAGAAAATGAGCCGCCTATTAAATAGATCACCTTTGGACTTTTCAGAGATGTCAACACCACGGGAGCCCAAAGCCGCCCTTGGCAACACTTCCCCAAATGCATAGTCTTTTCCAAAGCTACTGAAGCACACAGACCCTCCCTTCTTTCCCTTACACAAGGCTGTTGCTTTTGTCCCCCAGGTTGCTACCATGTGGAATGTCATGGTGTGAGAAAATATCAATACCCCAAATGCAGATTGTGCTTGCTTTGCCATGAGCTAGGAAGGGGCCATTAATCATTCTCCATCCTTGCTTCGTTCCTCTGTTCCTTACAGAGAGGCTGTTCTTATAACTTCTGAGGAGTATCTGTGGGTGGTGACTAACCTTTGGCATTATCCATGTGGTCTGACTGATGGGGGAATACTCTAGAGTCTCCTAGCATCAGCCTGGAAAGTTCAAGGGCATCCGAGGTAGTTCTGCCACCAGGTGCAGCCAAGCAGAAAAGAACAAAGATGTTGGACTGGGCCCAGCCTGAGGCTGGCATTTTGAGGCCAGAGGGTGTTCCATTATTGTTTCTTTGCTGAATGAAGTTCTGAAAGCATTTACTTTTTTTTTTTTTTTTGGTCCCCAGTTGAGCAGACTAAAGATGGCAGGTTGAGCACCATTCATGAGAAAACGGCTTCTGATGGAATACACTGAGCAATCCCACAACTCCACTTCCATAAGCATCATTGTCCTTGAAATCTTGCACTTATCTGAGTGCTACTGGAGTTCAAGTCAACAAGGCATGATGATCTGTTGAATGGAGTCCAGGCTGGAAATAGAAGTCCCATTGCATGTTTATACACAAAGGTCGTGAATTCAGAAAATCAAGTGCTTCTCATCTTCTTGAAAGGGTTGAACGAGCAGAAGGAGTCCTTGAATAGTTGCTTTATGCATTTGGTTGCTTTGATGCTGGGGGCATATATAGTTAGACTCACTATTCCCTTATCATTATATAATCACCTCTGCCTTTTTGTACTGCATTTAAGGCCTGTTTGGATATCATTTTATGTTGCCTACAACTCCATATATTATAATGTAGTTATTATTTTGAATTGGTCTTTATAGACTAAGGATGCAAATGTTTATGTACCTACATGCTTAGGGAATTGGGGCATTGTGAATTTGTATAATTATTCTTACTAAAAATTGTACACTTGGGCTGGGAAGATGGCTCAGTGGTAGAACATTTACCTTGCATGCATGAGGCCCTGGGTTCGATTCCTCAGCACCACATAAGCAAAATGAAACAAGCTGGAAGTGGTGCTGTGGCTCAAGTGGTAGAGCGCTAGCCTTGAGCTGAAGAGCTGAGGGACAGCGCCCAGGCCCAGAGTTCAGGACCCACTAGTGGTGCTATGGCTCAAGTGGTAGAGTGCTTGCCTTGAGCTAAAGAGCTCAGGGACAGTGCCCAGGCCCAGAGTTCAAGTCCCATGACCAAAAAAAAAATAAATAACATATAGAATTCAGGCCCCATGACCGGACCCCCCAAAAAAATTGTACACTTTTTCCCTGTTCTCTTCTTACTCATTAAATAGCTCTTTGCTCCAGTTGAAGAACCTTCTTCAGTATTTTTTTTTGTATGACAGGTGTGGTTGAGATCTTTTCTCTTGGATTTTGTTTGTCTGGGAATGTCTTTAGCTCACATTCATTTCTAAGGGAAACCTTCATTGACTATTGTATTCTTTGATGTCAGTGGGTTTTTTCCCCCCTGTAGTACTGTGAAAATCTCATACTCTCTCCTGGCCTATAAGATTTATGCTGAAAAGTGACTGCCAGGAGAATTCGAACACCCTTGTATGTTATTTCTTTTCTCTTGCAGTCCTCAGAAGTTTCTCTTTCTCTTTTGCCCTTGAAAGCATGATTATAGATGTTTTGATATAGACTTGAGTTAGGTTTGACTTGTGCGTTTTGACCTTGCTGTACCTGGAAATTTCTGTGCTCTAAGTTTGATAAGTTATCTGCTATTGTGTCCTTGAATAGCTTTCTACTTTTTCTGCCATTCTTAAAAACTCAAATATTTTGCTTCTTTAATGGTGTCTTGACATTCTTCTGAAGTTCCTTCAGTCATTTTCATTGTTTTATCTTCCACTGGCTGTTTTTCCAAATAGCCTGTCTTCAAGCTCAGCCTTTAATTTTTCTCATTGATCTATACTGTTATTGATTTTTTTTCTATATCACTGTTTTAGTTTTGTTGAATGTATTTTTCAGCTCAAGTGCAGAGAGCATAGGACTTAGCCCTGGTATGTGGTTCCAGGCTGATGAAACTAAAACTGTACTTTTCCTTGATTAACAAAAATACTTATATATTTTTATTAAGTTTCTCTGGTAGAACATTGGATCTTCTTTCTTTATTTTCTGGTAGTTCCTTAAATTTCCTTCCATTTTGAAAATTACTTATCAATACCTTGTTTTTGCTGGTAATTACTATCTGGTCAATTTAGGGGACCTTATTTTGACCATTTTAGATGAAGTGAGGGTTTCCCAAAGCTCTTGATGTTTGTTGGCATGTGACATCATATAGACAATGAAGGATTAGGCCTTTGTTACAGTGGTCCTCCTGGGCTTTGGTTGCTGCTTGTCTTTCCAGAAATTCTAATCTGGTTGCTTATTTCCTCTGAAACAATCCTTACTTCCACTATTTTAGCACTTGATGGTGCCAGGATCCAGGTTTGCAGGGAGTTTGCTGTTGGAATGACATCACTTTTTCAGCACTAGAGGGTCATCTAAGACCAGGATTGTCCTCAATCCATAGTGTGTGTTTAGAATGAACCAGGAGAGTAACCTAGAGAAAACAGTCTACCCCTGTGAGCCTCTTCCTGGGCAAGGGTAGGCCCACTCACTGTCTCATGGCTAGATATTGCAGGATTCTGCCCAGTTCTAGAAGAATCACTATGGATGGATCAGCTCTAGGCATCGATGTCAATGAGCCTATGGCTACTAGTGCCACCAATTTGTTATACCCAAAACTTGCCAAGACCAGTGCATCACTGAGATAGACCAAGGCTCACACTGTGTTTCTTCCCTTTGAGTACCAGGCATGTTGGGTAGGCTCCATCTTCAGGCCCACGTAGGCAGGAGGGCTTAAGTTCCAGGAAAAATGGGATTTTATACTATGTCATACAGCCTGATGTTGGGGTACTCTTGATAAAGGCAGATCCTTGATTATCTAGACTGATGATAAGCTGAGTTGGGCCAGAATTTCACAGCTATAAGATCTTAAATTAGCAGGTCCAAACTTAAGTCCATTGCGCTGGAGTATAGTTCCTTCATTCTGGGGTCCCCAAATCTACCTGCAAACACTGGCTTGACTCTAACAGTGCTGCCCAAAAGTTGAGAGATGAGTAGTAGGGACAGTCCCTTGGCCAGCAAGGATGCAAGATTATACCTTGGTCCCATAGGAGTCTGCGCTTTCTTGGAGACAGTGGGCATGCCCCAGGACCCTTGTCAGAACAGATATGATATAGGCTAAAACTCTATGCTGCTCCACTGGTACACAGATCTCTGTCTAACTCTGGGGCTGGTCTAATTCTGGTCCTGTGTACAGGGCTTTTGCTCTCTACTGGGTGCCTAGTCTCACTGCAGGGGGCGTAGCACTGAGGTATGAAACAAAGTCCTGTGATACCTTTCATGTCCTGTTCTCCACTTTGCCACTGAGGTTGGAGGAGAAGCGGTGGGGGCCATTTCTTTGCTGCTGGGTCCAATGCAGTTCCAGAGGTGCAACAAGGTCTTGCCAAGTGCTAGTCTCATTGTGGGAGGCCTCGTGCTTGGGTTTCAAGTCTAATGGCTAGAATTAATTCCATCTCCCTTGCTCAAGTATGAAATCTCTCTCTCTCTGCTTCAAACTGAGACTGGGTGAAGTAGGCAACTCTTTCTTTCAGTCCTGCCTTTTTCTAGTGCATCTTTTGCTTTTGCAATATTAAGAACAACAATATAATCTCTCATCCAGTTTCCTTAGGTCTTCTGAAAGGACTTTGTGTGTGAATAGCTGAGGAGCCAGTCACCAAAGAATATTCGCACAGCATCTTGTTCAAGCTCTTCCTTTGGTTTTGCAACCCTGAAAGAATTTTGAAAAACTATATACTCCCTCACATTTGCATAGTATCTGAAATATCTGAAATGTTTCACAAATTTAAATACTGTACTTGCAAAGGATGTGACAGTCAGTACTTTGTAAACATTGACATTTAAGAGGAAAACACTTATATTGTACCTACTGCAATCAAAATGTCATTATGACAGTCACCATCATCCATTCAAAAAGTGTATGACAAGCTCTTCCTCTGACAGAGATTTTCCATCATTTTCCTTTGTGCTCTTTGAAATTATACTTGCATTTCATTTCTTAAAATTTCATTTCATTTCAAGACATTTCATTTCTTGAAAGTTTTTTTTACTACTATATCTGGGCAACAGCACATGTACAGATTTGTTTAAATTTTATTTTCTATAACTATAGTGATAATTATTAACTACAAGAAATGAATGCCAGATATGGTGGCACATGCCTATAATCCCAGCACTTGGGAGGTTGAGACAGGCAGATCAAGGCCAGACTGTGCCACATAGCAGATTTGAGGTCAGCTTGAGCTATATAGGGAGACTTTGTTAAAACACAAAAAGAGGGTTTAGGCATTCAAGTGATAAAGACTCTGCCTAGTAAGAATAAAGCATAAAAACATAAGTTCAAACCTCAGTACCACACAAAAACATTCAAAAAGGACAAAAATAACCAGAAAAAAAGAAATAAAAATAACATTTTAGTGGAAAAACATTTTTTTCTGAGCAATTGTTGCATTTTTTTGAGTGTTAGTAAGATACATGTCAAATTATCACATTTTTGCAACTAACCTTTAAATTCACATTGTATAGAATTTAATTTAGAGAAATATCAGTTGTATGATTAGCCTCTGAAATGGCCATTTATGAGCTCCATTACATGTGTTCACAAAGCATTTCTTTTTCTTTCTTCTCTTTTTTTGTAGTAGTACATTTGAACTCAGGACTTGGTGCTTACAAGGTAGGCACTGAGTATACTTCTAGCTCTTTTTTTCCTGCTGGTCATTTTGGGGATAGGGTCTTACTTCCTTCCCAGGCATGTACCTGGCTTGTGAACCACCTATTTTAGGCTCCCTGTTATAGCTGTGATGACAAGTACATAACCACCATATCCAGCTTCTTCCACAAAGATCTTGATTTTTACTTCCTTGGGCTGCCCTGGAACCATGATCTTCCCAATCTTAGCCTCCCATTATTTTAGGATGATGGCCAGGTGCCATTGCACCCAAATATTGGTTGAGAAGGGGCCTAGTAAATTTTACGTCTGGGCTAACCTGGAACTATGATCCTTCTGTTTTCATCCTTCCATATACTTAGGATTACAGGCATGCTTTGGTGGAGCTGGGGTTTGAACTCAGGACCTGTGATTACTAGGTAGATAAATGACCACTCGAACCTCATCCTCAGTATTTTCTTGAACTAGATTTTTTTCAAGTAGGGTTTCAGTTTTTGCCTAGGCCATCCTGTTTATGGTCTCCATGAAGCTAGGATGACAGGTATGTCACTATACTCAGCTTTTTATTGGTAGAGATGAGGTATATTAATACAATGTCAGCTGTCACCATGGTGAATTAACAATGCCTTTTGCCTAGGCATCTCAGAAGGCTCTTGGATTTTTGTGTGATACCAGAGCAGGAAAGGAACCCTGATAATATGAAAAATTAGATTTTTTATAAACATGAAAGGGGTCGTTGTTCAGACTTACTCAGCTTCAAAGAGTACAATGAGCCAGGCAGTGATTCAGCTCAAGTCTGTAATCCTGGCTACTTTGGAGACAGAAATCAGGAGACTGCCATTCAAGGCCAGCTCACCAGACTCCAACTCAACCAATAGCTGGGCATGGTGGTACATGCTTGTTACTCCAGCTACAAGGGAAGCACAGTGGCTGGTTGCAGTGGATCTGTCTTCCCCAGTAATACTAGGAAGTGAAGTAGGAGAATCACAACTCAAATCAATCCAGGCATAGACAGAAGGTCTTACCTAAAAAATAACTTAAGGTAAAAAAAGGGCTGGAGGTGTGGTTCAAGTGGTAGAGTGCCTGCCCTGAGTGCCTGCCTGACAAGTATGAGGCTCTGAGTTCAATCCTTAGTATCACCCAAAAGAAAAAAAAGACACACATAATAAAATGAATGTCTGGTATAGCTGAATTCCTGACATTAAATTTCATGCCTGCTCAGTGGGGAGGCTAGCTTTGAGTTCTCACTATCTCTTAACAAGTGAGTGATCTCAGGCAACTGCTCATCTGGATTTCTTTTCTTTATTTATTGTTGTCAGTTGTGGGCTTGAACTCAGGGCCTGGGCACTGTTCCTGAGATTTTTTTTTTGCTCAAGGCAAGTCCTCTACCACTTGAGCCACAGCTCTACTTCCGTTTTTTTAGGTGGTTAATTGGAAATAAGTGTCTCACAGACTTCCTCCTACCTGGGCTAGCTTTGAACTGTGATTCTCACATCTCAGCCTCCTGAATAGCTAGGATTTTAGGAGGGAGCCAGTAGGGCCTGGCTCCTGTTTTTCATTGTTTACCTATAAAACAGAGTGAAAACTTGTTCTGGACAAGCACCTGGGTTTTTTAAATTTTTTTAAAATATGTTTTTATTGTGAAAGTGCACCTGGGTTTTTGGAAGGCTCATTTGGAATCCGATGATGCTCTTCATACTATCTTTTAAATGATCAAGGACTCTTATTTTTTATGAAAAAATTGAAACTCTTATTTTAAGAACTGATTATAGATTCATAGGACGGTGGGAAGACATGAGCTGCGAGGTCTTGTGCAATGTACATCTGCCTCCGTCATGACCTCCTCCTTAATTATATACAATATCAATGTCAAGAAACGGACATTTGCACAAGCCTCAGAGCTTATTCAGACTTCAACTTTTATACTCATTTGTGTGTGTCTGGGTGCACATGCATGCTTCTATAGACCCATGAAATTTCATCACATGTAATTTCATGTAGTAAAAATAACCGCGAAGTCAATTATCACATTATCCATGATCACAACTCTCATACTACCTTTTTATAGATAGCTATCCTACAATCCTTAATCCCTGATGACACAAATCTGATGTTTGATATCTCTATAGTTTTATTAATCCCGGAATGTTATATAACAGGAAATCATACTATGTAGTCTTTTTCCATGTAGCGTAATGCCCTTGGAGTTCTAAGTTAGTGCTTGTATCAATAGTTTGTTCCTTTTTCTTGCTGAGTAAGATTTCATATTTATGAATATTTCAGTTTGATTGTTCATTATTGAAAGACACTGAGTTTTTTTTTGCTTTTTTGGAAATTATGAAGAGAATTATAAACATTTGTGTACAGGTTTTTTTCCCTCTCTTTTTTGTGTTAGGACTGGGGCTTGAACTCAGGGCCTCAAGTTCTCATTTGGCTTTTTTACTCAAAGCAGACACTCTATCACTTGAGCCATACCTCCACTTCTGGCTTTTGGGTGGTTCATTGAAGAGGAGAGTGGCACGGACTTTCCTGCCAGGGCTGGCTCTGAATCCTAATCCTCAGTAACTAGGATGACAGGCGAGAACCATCCTCTCCTTGCCCCATGAAACTCTTAATCTCCACTTAGCTAGCAAAAAGCAGGAAGTAGAGGTGTGGCTCAAGAGAGGTGTGGCAGAGAGCCAGCCTCGAGTGAAAAAGCCAAGTGAGAGCACAAGGCCTTGAGTTCAAGCTTTAGTTCTGGCATAAAAGACCAATCAACCAACCGATGCTGGGCAGCCCCCTTGAGAGGAACTGTGGAGTAGGACTTCTGGTATCCCTGCTTGATCGCGTCCTCCATGAGGACAGGCATGGGATAAACTCATTGGCAGATCGATTCCCAGAGCTGCTGTATTACCTGGACAAGTAGAAGGCTCTCATCAATCCTGATTGAAGCAAAGAGGAACAAGGTACCAAGTTGCTTCAGGGCAAAGGTTTCATGATTTCCTTATGCCTAAGCGGACTTAGTTGGTGTTCTCCGCTTCCCCTATGACCCTATGAAGGTGAGAAGCTGTCATGGAACTCGCTGCCCAAACACATGTTCACCTTGCACTTTCGCTGGGGTCTCTTTGGGAAAGCTCCTGGGATTGACAGTACAGTTTGCAGCCTGGAGAACATATCCAATCTATCATGCACCCTTTTGTTTGCTTTTGCATCCTGTGGGTTTCATGTACTGCATGAACCTTTTCACTGGATCTTGCAGGACGATTTCATTTCAGACAGCAGTTGCCCACTTGAACAAAGTATATGTAAGATAGATTCCTCCTGGTGAGGCTCCTTGGCCCAAAGTAAGGCGGGGGTCAGGGTTGGGGGCGGGCGGTCACAACCAATCCCCAATGACTTGGTCAGGGCTTGGCTCCACACACAGGTTGAGGAGGTAGCCTTTTTTTTTTTTTTTTGGTAATTTTCTGGGCTGGAAGGAGGCTTGGGAGGGGCCCAGGCCTTTCGAGCTAGCTATTTGGAAAGCAAACCTTATTTGGAAAAGAGGGACAGGGGTTCTAAAGAGACAAATCCCGGGTACTTGGTAGTTCTACCGGTGGCAGGCTCAGAACTCTTATCTCTATGAAGTGAAAACTTAGGCGTTAGGAAGTCCGCAAGAGCCATTCTGATTTTCAGCTGCGAATGCTGGCTAAGGATCTGCGCAGTGATTGCCTGCAGCATTGCTGTCAGTCCCCCCCCCCTCCCCAGCTGCTTTGCTGCTTTCAGCCAGCTTAGCAGGAATACCAGAGGCAAAGGAGCAACTGGCGTGGAGGGCAGCCTGCTGCTGCCACTGGGCTTGTCTGGCCTGGCATGCAGGGCCCCCCCCCCCGCTGCCCCCCAGAATTCAGTCTGACAAGACAGAAGAGAACTCCCCAGATCACCAGCCATTTGGGTTACATTTCAAGGTCCGAGCTAGATCCAATTTCAATTTCTTGGGTTAATTTATACCCCACTATAAACAAACTCTTGTAAAGTTGAGTACCCGCAAGGAAAAAAAAAGCTGTGTTTTCCCCCACATTGTAATTTCTTTCTCCTGATTGGTTGTGAAGTGAGAGTTTTTAGTAAGAGACCCCCAACTCTTGGCTTGGGGATTGGGAGGGTGGTGGGTTGGGGAGGAGCAGGAGAGGAAGGGGAGGTCAGTAACAATGTACTAGGGCTCCTCTCTGTGCTAGGGGTTTTCACTGCATTGAACCAGGGTGAGGGAGAGACTTTTATCCCCTTCCTCCCTAGGGCCTGAGTTTAATGGTAATTTTCACCATGTACAATGTGGCAAAATGTAAACACATTCATGAGAGTTGTCTGTTTGACCATCTTAGGCCTCAGACCCCATGCAGTTAACTGCTCCCTAAATCTGTCACTGAGATAATGTTTTAGTATCAAACATTCCCCTAACACAAGCTTTTTATTTTACTTTTGGCATTTTGGGAGATTTGGTGTGTAGGTGTTTAATTTGATAATGTTCTGAGAGCTCTATATTTTCCCATTTCAAATCATAATAGCTTGTTGGGATATCAGTACAATTGTTGCCCAGTGACCTCAACTAAATAGCTAAAAAGAGCCAGGCCTGGGATCATCTCCTCTCTGTGTTTCTCTCTCTCTCTCTCTCTCTCTCTCTCTCTCTCGCAGTACTGAGGTTTGAATTCAGGGCATCAGTGCTTTTTAAGAAGGTGCTCTGCCACTTGAGCCCTGCTACTAGTGCCTTTTTATATTGGTTATTGTCAAGGTATTGGTTATTTTCAAGATAGGGTCTTACTCTGTCTTGCCTGAACTACACTACAGTCTTCCTATTTGTGCATCTCTTTATAATCGACTTCTCCCAGACCGGCTTGTTCCTGTTTATTTTGGAGATGGAGTCTAGCAGACTTTTCTACCTGGGCTGCATTTGAACCATGATTATCAGGATCTCCGCCTCCTTATTAGCTAGGATTACAGGATTACAGACATGAGCCATTTGCCCCCAACTCCGCTACATTTCCCTTAAGAAAATAAAAGTTTCTTTCTTATTTTCATTCTATAACTTTCATAATTGCTCTTCCTATTCTGGAGTTTGAATACCAGTCCTGACAATAATTTGATTTGTGTGTAATAATAAAACTTAGAACAAGTTGTCTGTTTTAATGTCAGGATTTTTTTTCTAGATATGGTAGTAAAATGAGAGTTTACTGAGTAAGTACACAAGATTTTTAAAAAATATACATATAGTCATCACATTGTATGCACAGGAGATTAGTTCCAGGACCCACACAGAACTGAAAATCTGTGGATGCTCAAGTGTCTCATATAAAATGGTAGATTATTTGCATAGAACCTTTGTATGGTGTCCTGTATAATTTAAATAATGTCTGTGTTACTTACAATACCTATTCTGAAATAAACGCCATTATAGACAGTTGTTATACATTGTCATACCATACTGCTTAGGAAGAGAGAATAATGACAAGGAAAAAAGTTAATACATGTTCAGTACAGATGCATTTCTTTCCAATTTTATCTGTCTTTGAACCCACAGATACTGAACTCATGGATAGGGAAGGCTGGCTGTAGATGTAAATGGAGTCCATGTTTATGATTGCTGAAAGATTGCCTTGACGTGCTCTCTTTCAGACTCTAGTTAAATGTGGTTTATACATGACTGCTGTGGTTTTGGCTCCTTTAAAATATTAAATGATGAACTGAGATTATTTTAATTCTAAACTGTATGTCAGCAACAGGTTGTCACAGGAATAGTTTCTTATGGGGGCACTGCATTCGCTGGGTTTGTACAAGGTCTAGGATTTTAAAAGTTGGAAAAGTTGAAGAGCAGCAAGTGTCTGTTCTGCCTCCAACTCTTTATTTATTTTACATTTTTTTGTGCCAGTCCTGGGCTTGAACCCAGGGTCTGGGTGTAGTCTCTGAGCGTTTTCACACAAGGAGAGCACTCTGCCCCTGGGCCACAGCTCCACTTCTGGCCTTTTGGTAGTTAATTGGAAATAAGTCCCACAGACTTTCCTGCCAGTTTGGCTTGGAGCCTGATCCTTAGATCTCAGCCTCGTGAGTAGCTAGGATGATAGGTGTGAGCTAGTGACTATTTTAGTCCAACATACCCACCCATCACAGATAAAGACAAGTCAAAGTCTCTTTGCAATTCCCTTCCTAGTGCTCTTTTACCTAGTTATGAGTTTGAAACACCTGAAGCTTAAAGCCAGTTCTGACCCTTCCAGGAGCTTTACACCAGTCTGAATTGTGCCTATTGCCGCTCCCTCCCCCATCTGAAGCCCCAGTCCCCAACGAGAGTCTATTTGTAGACAGGGCATTTAAGGAGGTGATTAAGGTTAAGTGGAGTTTTAAAGTATGAGGACAATGGAACTGGTGACCTTCGAAGAAGAGATCCCAGAACACCAGGGCCTTTGCTGTCTCCCACAAGTAGAGAAAATGCTACAGGGCATGCAGAGAGAAGCTGTCTTCTGTGTGTCTATATAAGCTAGGAAATCGCTAAGCAAAATCCAAATTTGCTGGCTTTAGTCCTGTCAAAATCCTTTCTGAGTACCTGTAAGTGCTGGGCGCTAACATAAGCTTGAAATCACAGCATTCTAAAGTCCTGAAGTGGATTAATCTCATCCACATTTTCAGATGATGGCTTAGTCTGCCATGTCAGAGAAAGGATCTGAGGTTTTACCAAGCTCTGTCTGACCCAAGGTTCTTGACCTTTCTGTATTATGCCTCACAGCACTTGATACACATAGAGGCCTTCTGAGTGTTGCTAAATATATTAACAGTGAGTAGAAGCCAAATGGAAATTTAGATTTTCATTCTAGGCGGTGAGAGGTGAATGAGAACAGTACATACCCAGGGTGAATGTGTGTACAAATCTCAGACCTAAGGCAGGATCAATGGTATCAACTCAATCTTCCACTTCTGGTGGGATTATCTTGAGCACCCATAGCTAACAATAAAACCTTACTTTCTGCTTTTAGTATCATACATAATCTTTCGGGATGTAATCATGTTGAGCGGATTGTTGTACAGTTGTGTTTCTCAGGTTGTAATTCCAGGACCAGCAGCATCATTGGCAACTTGAATTTGTTACAACTATGGACTAGCAGACTTGGTCCTAGACCTGCTGGATCCAAACTGATGTTGGGGCTTAACTGTTGTGGGGGTTCTTCAGATGATTCTAATGCATGCTCAACCTTAAGAACCACCGATGTTGAAGATGTTGAAAGAAAAGCGCCAGAAGAGGCAGTTGATAGTACAATGGAACCAAAGCCTCCAGCTGGAAATGAGAAAATCTATAGTCCAATCCTGACCACTATTTCCTTGTTTATAAAATGGAGCTGAAAGCAACAAAATCACTAAATAATCTGCAGGATTAAACACAAGGGATTTTTTTGGAGAGGTGGCATAATCCACAGTAATGAAGAACCCAGGTAGGACAGAGGTCAGTCTGGGTTTTAATCTCAGCTCTTGATGATTAGTGTGGACAAGTCACTTCTTTATCTTCTGTTTTTATAGGTATGTGTACACACACACACACACACACACAAAATATACACATATATATATACAGAGACACACATGTATGATATGGTGCACGTAGTAACTGCTCATTAAAACATGTAAGAGAGAAAATGGCTGAAACTGGTATGGAAAAAGGAGAAGGGACCCCAGAGAATGAACATTCCTGAAATAAGAACACTCTTACCAACTCCTAAAGACCTCTTTCCCACATGAAGACAGTGTCTCTTCACCCCAAGAGACCTAAGCTGGTATATGGACACATATATACAATGTCTATTTATGGTAATAAGATTCAGAATTGGCAGAAATTGTTGGCTGGGGGAACTAGCATCTCTGAAAATCTCCATTCAGATATGAACATGTAGAAACCAGGCTAGCATTGTTGATGGTAGCCCTGACACACTCCCCCAGGCAACTGAGCGGATTCTGGGGAGTTCATGGGGGTCATGAGCACAGGGGGCTCCAGAGGGAGAAGCTATAGGATGGAAGGACTGGTGTTATGCAAAATGTCACTTTTTTTCTGGTCCTGGGGCTTGAACTCTGGGCCTGTGTGCTGTCTGTGAGCTGCTTTTGCTCAAGGCGAGCACTCTACCACTAGAGCCAAAGTACCAATTCCAGCTTTTTTGAGTTTATTGGTGATAAGAGTCTCAAGGGCTTTCCTGCCTGGGCTGGCTTCAAACCGTAATCCTCAGATCTTGGCCTCCTGAACAGTTAGGATTACAGGTGTGAGCCACTGGTGGCCAGCTCCTTTTTGTAGCTTTTTAACAATAAAATGAACAATAAAATGCACCAAGATAAGGTGGGATTTACTAAGTTGTCCTTAAGATATGCATATCTTTTAGAAGATAGAGATTGCCGTGGCTTTCTATCTATTTGCTATTTACCTTTTTATTCTGAATACCCTCATTAGCAAGTGATTTGGGCAATTCCAAGCAATTTTCATTTGCGTGAGTCTGATTAACAAATGATGCCTCTAAGAAAGACCCTGTCAACTTTCTTGGAGGAAGATATAGATGACACCTAGTGGATAAAAATAAATTCAGCTAGCAAGTAGCAGAAGATTATTTGTGAAATAGCATGTTCAGCTAATGACATTAGGGAAAATGGAGAAGGGGTGATAAATGGGAGCTAATAGTATTTTCTGGAGCTTTGAATGATAGTCCTGCTAGGCTGAGCAGGAAAGGCTATATTACGGAAAAACTTGTAGGGAATCATGACAGGGTTTATATCTTAGTGATCCCTGAGTCCATCCAGAATGGCCTGAGCGTGTTCTAACAATGCTGCTGTCAAATCTGGCCAGCACAGAGGTAGTGGTGGTAATGGTGGGGATTGGGTCATGGTAGGCTGCATAGTAGTCAGTTGTGGCCATTGGTCAGCAGGAGGCCTATCAGAAGAGTTGCTATACAAATAGGCTGAGAAGGAATAGAAGCCAGATTTCTTCCTTATTCCATCCATCTTGTCCCAAACACTGAAGCATACACTTTAATGGGAAAGGATGCATGCCACAAGGGCGTCATACATGACTTGGTTTCTTCATTTTTAAAGTGAACACAGTAAGTTCCCCCTAACATTCATGCCACGTACTATTCATTTTAGGTCTAGATTTACGTATGAGTGACAACACTTAGGGTTTGAGCTTGGTTTATCTCATTTTAACACAGTGATCTACAGTTCTAGCTATGTTTCTGAAAACAATATAATTTTATTATTGCTGAAAACTACTCCACTCTCTTTGTGTGTGTGTGTGTGTGTGTGTGTGTGTGTGCGCGCGCGCATGCCTGTGTGCATGCACGTGTGTAAAACGCCACATTTCTTTATCCATTCATCCATTGATGATAGATACCTAGGCTGATTTTAAACTTTGGCTGCTGTGAATGGTGCTGCTGATATAAACATGGGTATGGAAGCATCTCTGTTGTATGCTGACTTACATTACTTCAAATATATTCCCCAAGGTATACCCTTCTTTGAATACCTACTACATAGCACCAGTTGTTCTAGGCAAACAGAATGCAATGATGTATAGAACAGAGTCATTATCCTAGTTGGTCAAAGAGCTTTTTGCGTAGTTAATTCTAGAAGACTGTGTCAGTGGCTTTAACAGAAGACCAAATATAAGCACCACTGGAAGAAAATGTTCATTGTCCCTGAAGGTGAGGAAGAAGTCATAGCAGGTGCTCTAAAAACAGTGATAGTAGCCGGGTGCTGGTGGCTCACGCCTGTAATCCTAGCTACTCAAGAGGCTGAGATCTGAGGATTGAAATTCAAAGCCAGCCTTGGCAGGAAAGACTCTTATCCAATTAACCACCAGAAAACCGGAAGTGGCGCTGTAGCTCAAGTGGTAGAGTGCTCGCCTTGAGCTGAAGAGCTGAGGGACAGCACCCACGCCCAGAGTTCAAGCCCCACGACCGACAAAAAAAAAGAAAATAACAGTGATAGTAGATTTTGAAGGATAGGTATGAATTTATTAGGTAGAGATGGTGGGATATCATTGCTAGAAGACAAAACAGGAAATAGCATGAGCCTCGTCATAGGGTTTGAAGAACTGAGTCTCCTAGTAACTAGAAGAAGGGCATGGATTTGTGTGGTGGTCTAATATGGGGAGTATGAACAGGACATAAATTTCAAGTTGGAATTTCCCGAGGCCTTAAATAGCATTTTAAGGATTTAAGCTAGACAGTGTAGGCACAAAGAAAACAATGAGAAGGAACAGCGTGGTTATTTCCCTCAAATTAATATAAATTTTCAGTTTGCTACAAACATGTCTAATAAACCAAATCCAGTCATTTAATCTCTGAAGAAAAATTACTATGGAAGGGGACATCTAAAATTCAATAGGCAACCTGGTAGGCCACCTGACCTTTGACCAATGAGTTTGGAAAAAAAGAAAAAGTCCTATGGCAATAAACACTATTAGAAAGACCGCCTGCTACAAAGCTATTTCTGTCTCTAAGCAGATGGCTCAGACATAACATGTTCTTTTTTATCTAGTCACAATAACTTATGTACAGCAAGTAACCTGGTGCAATAAATTCCATCTTTGTTCCCTCTGCACTTGACAGTCCCTTGCTATAGAGAAAGTAACTGCTGCTATACCGCATGCAGGAAGAGGAGGCCGGGTTCAACTGTAGCTGAACTCCTTTTAGTTTTTCACTTGAACTATCAATCCTCAACTATCCCTTGACTCCCTTTCCCATCTCCCCCACAAGTGTTCCAAATCCCTTCATCTAGAAAGGCCATTCAGACTCCAAAACCACCCACCCGGCTTCCCTAGGAAAAAGCCAAATATCTGGAGCTCAAAAAAAGGAAGCCCTGATTAATCCCAAATAGGATGGATTCTTAGCATCTGAAGGTGTAACAGCTGCCATTCCAGTTCTTCACGAGTGACGCTGATAGTCACGTCTACTTTTGATGAGGCATTAATTTCAAGCTCTGCAGCAGGTCTTTTACTAAGGAAAGTCCAGCCAACTGCTAGAGTTCATATCTCAGGGTCTCAAGGTGGCTTTGTTTTCTTTACTTGAGAAAATAAATATATCTTGCATATATATTATTTTTTATTGTGTGCTGGTCCTGGGGTTTGAACTCAGGGCCTGGGTGCTGTCCCTGAGCCTTCCCCCTGCCCCTCAAGCCTAGTACTCTATCCCTCAAGCCACAGCTCCACTTCTGTTTTTTTTTTTGTGTGTGTGTATGTGTGTGTATGCTTACTTAGAGATAATAGTCTCATGGACTTCCTGCTTGGGATGGCTTTGAACCATGCTCCTCAGATCTCATCTTCCTAAATAGCTACGGTTACAGGCATGAGCCACCAGTGCTGGGCTCACACATAAATTCTTGCATTGAAAGTTATGTTTCATTGCATTTGATGAGGGATAATAAGCAGTTTCAGAATTCAAGAGGGCCCAAGGGTTAGTATCAAACATAATGTTAAAGACCTATTCTGTTCCTAAACATTTGTTGATGCCAAGTAAGGGTATGGTGTGTGTTGTGTGTGTGTATGTGTGTGTGTGTGTGTGTGTGTGTGTGTGTGTTGTGTGTGTGTGTGTGTGTGTGTATGTGTGTGTATACTAGAGCCTGAACTCAGGGCCTGGGCTTTGTCCCTGAGCTTTTTGCTCAACACCCTACCACTTGAGCCACATCTCCATTTACGGCTTTCATTCTCATGGACTTTCCTGCCCAGGCTGGTTTCGAACCATGGTCCTCAGATCTCAGCTTCCTGCATAGCTAGGATTACAAGCATGAGGCACAATTGCTTGGCTTTTTTATGCTTTAGTTTTGTAAAGAAAATATTCAAACTTACAGAAAATGGAAGAAATAGGATAATAGACTTGCGTAAAATTTCTCCTAGATTTGCTTATTAGCATTTTCCAGGAGACAAGACAATCACAAGTCAAAACAGCTGGTAAGAGGATATTGGTTAAGGTAAGACTAGTTGCTCTCACTGACTCCCAGACTCTGTATATATGCACATGTGTTGCTATATATTCTGTTAGCATTATTTACAGGACTATTTGAGGCTAACTTGCAGACATCATGACCGTTTACCTCTAAATATTTCAGTATGTAATGACATTCTCTCACAAAACCACAGTGCAATTATCTAATTCTGGAAATTGAGCATTGATGCACCAACATTTGCTAGTATTCATATTTAAATTTTTCTAATTGTTTCAATAGCATCTTTCAGAGCAATTAAAAGAACTATTTGTGTTCCAACCTAGGATCAAGTACTGCGTTTAGTATCATCAGTGTCCTTTAATCTAGAACAGTTCCTAAGGCTGGCTTTCTTTCTCTCTTTCTTTCTCTCTTTCTCTCTCTCTCTCTTTCTTTCCTTCTTCCTTCCTTTCTTTCTTTCTTTCAATGGACTTACATTTGAGGAACATAGTCTCTTTGTTTCATACAACTCTAGAATTGGGTTTTCTGATGCTTCTTCTTAATTGGATTCAGGTTCTATATATTGGGCCAGCACTTAGATTTACATTTTATTCTTGTCAATTTAAAATGTGATTTTCAAATAGTCCAGTCATCATAAAAAAATTCTTGTGCAACATAATATCATGTCAATTCCAAGGAGACTTGTGATTCTCAGGAGACTTGTGATTCCAAGGAGACTTGTGTTAGTAAGATTTTTGCCCCATGGGGCTGGGAAGGTGGCTCAGTGTTAGAGCGCTTGCCTTGCATGCCTGAGGCCCTCAGTTCAATTCCTCAGCACCACATAAGCAGAAAAAAAAGCCAGAAGTGGCACTATGGCTCAAGTGGTAGAGCGCTAGCTTTGAGCTGAAGAGCTGAGGGACAGCGCCCAGGCCCAGAGTTCAGGCCCCATGACCGGACCCTCCCCCCCAAAAAAAGATTTTTGCCCCACACCCTTTAGGAAAGAGGAGACACAGCAGACAGTCCTGGTGGGTCACTTCTTTCCGACATTGCCAATCTGGCCATGGCATCCTTGTGCCCAGCATTTTCTTTTTGCCTCACCATACTTCTGTCCCCTCAGTAATGCTCATGACAAGCAGCGATGGAGCATGTGTGCGACACGAGAGTCACATTTACAGCAAAAAGCGAGTGGGGGCTCAAGTTACTAAAGCTTCGTCAGTTTTACAAAACATACCCCCAGAATATAATAAATAATTCACATTAAATTGCACTTATCAAAACAGGAAAAGTTCCTTTTGTGATACAGGACTACTGATTTAGATAGTTGCAAATTCTTAGTTAAGAATTCACTGATTTAAATGTGGAGTTACTGAGTCTTGTAAGATGGAAGGTGGACACAAAATGCAGTGCATCAACTTGTCCCTCCCTCCATCTTTCCTTCCCTCTCTTCCTCTTTTTCTTCCACAAAATGATAAGCTTCTTTATGACAAGCTCTGTGATTAAATACTGAATAGTAGTGATTAAAGACCTAGTGTTTGACCCCAAGGAGCTCTTATTAGAACCTGATATTTAGATTAAAATATAAGATGCCAGAGCTCAAGTTTTTTTTAATGGCTTTATAGTATCACTCCTCATACTGTCTTAGTTTGGATGGTGATAAGGTCGAGAGATTCTGCTGAGAGTTGTTGTGACAGTACAGAGTCATTGACATCATGCCTAGATTTGCCCTTGAACTTGCCCATGCGCCAAAAGGACCTCTTATATTGTTGCTACGTGCTATCATCATGTCTTCAACCCTGCTATTGACCTTTTTAGTCTGCATTCCCCCAACTTTCAAAACCCCTTGGTTGCTTTCCATCTTTTACATCTTGCATTCTGCAGTGCACACCGATCAACACACTAAAAATCTATTCAAGTATGAACTTAGCATAAAAGAAATAGCACTGGACTTGAAGCCAGGTGATATGGGTTTTCCTGGCTGTGGCTGAGATGGGCCAGTGTTGTTCCCCATAGTGTGTTCTCCTGGGGCAAACAGACTTCATGCCCCAGGCTCTCTTGTAGTGAGATGTCATTAGTTGTAGGCAACAGAAGGGGAGTAGCAATGGTTATTCTATCTATCTATATATCTATGTAGGCCTGACTACCAGAAATTTGCCCTGGATGCTTTTCCTCTTCATGTAGACAAAGTATATTTAGATGGATTCAAATCAGATGCCCAGATCTCTGAGCCACTTCAATAAATACATCACCGTATTGGACTATTCCAGAACCAAGTAACACGTGACCTATGTATTAAATGGCTGGGATTTTGGTTCTGGAAGAGTAGTGAATATTATTTTAGTGAATACCCTGTCACACTAATAATTGATTTGTCACATTTTCTGTCTATCCTTAGGCAAGTCACTAAACCTCTCAACATCACTATAAGCTCTTCTGTCAATGGGGGATGAGAAGATAGCATTGTCGGCCCTATTTGATAGATGCAAGGATGAAATGAGATAGCAGTTTCATTTCTAAACAAAATTACAAGCATTTCAGCATTTACTTGGTTATTGATTATACACATAGCAGATGGCCCTAGTACTACTGTTGGGTCCTAATGTTTTCCATTCAGGTACCTCAGTTCTTCCCCAGCCAATCCTATTTTCTGTTCAGTGTATGGCTGGAGCTAGCCTTGCAGCCCTGTGCTGCTTAGGCTATATAAATCAGAGCTAGAAGCATTCTGATATGCCATTCTTAGGACTGTGCCTATCTCAGGCATCGACGGTGCCTTAAAATTTTAGGTGATATCCTAATACTTGACCTCCTGACCAACTAATTCCCTGTATTTATCTAGGGCCCAATCATAGGACTAAGAATTGAGAGTTGCTCAGGTCTTTTCTGGATGCCTAAAGGTTTTATTATAGTAGCAAATATAATATGGAGTAGCCATGCTATGCTGTTATTACATATATCACTCTAGGCCATCCAACACCTAAGGAAGGAACTGTTTTGTCATTCCCCATTGTGAAGATGAGCCTGCAATCCCGCTACTCAGAAGGCTTGGTCCAGAGGATCACAGTTCTAAGAAGAAGTGACACTCTATCTCCATTTAAGCAGCAATATACTAGAGTGTAAGTGTGGTTCAAACAGTAGTGTGCCAGCTGTGAGCAAGAAAGCAGAGAGCGAGAGCGGCTGTAAGTTCTAGCAACCAAACTCTTCAATTTGTGTTGTGTGTCATTTATGGAAAGAACGTATGGGATAATTTGTTCTTGTGAAATGCATAGTCAGGAGTAAATTGGCTTATACTGCAAATCTTGAAATTCCAAAATGTTCAAGTCCCTCTGAAATTCGTGGAGATTGAATTTGCCTCTGATAACTTTATCATCAGATGTTTCAACTATTCAGTTAGAGACTGTTCCCGTAGGACAATAACACTGAATTCACCACTGAAGTCAAAAGGAAGTTAACATTTGATCTGCCAACACTTTACATATCTCTCCTCTAATTGTCGAATTACCCCACAGACTAAGCCTTTGTGGCTCCATATTACAGATAAAGAAACTATGCTAAGCAGATCAAATTAATCTGTCCAAGATACACAGCTAGCAAGCAGCAGATCCAGGGATTGAAACTAGATAATCTTGTCCCCACAGCCCATACCCAAAGATCTCTTTGCTTAGAAAACATCATGTTCCTAAAGAAGAAATCCCTATCATCTAAACATTCCTAAGAAGTTGTTGGGAAGGGTTATGAAGTAAGAAACAAGGCTTGCTTTGCCTTAGTCCTCTGGTCTGACCTGCTAAGCCTGCCCTTTACATTGAGCATTTCTTGCAAAAGAACCTCTGCTGATGCCAGAGGCCTGCCTTTCTTCAGGGAACCAAAGAAGACAAGGAGGGGAGATCTTGTATATCTGAAAGATGGAGCCATTGAGATCCATGCACTTCCAATTAGACAACATGCCTTCCATGGCCTACTCAACGTCCTTTCCTTCTCAAAGCATACCCAGAGTGTTTCAGCTTTGGCAAAGGCCTGTGAGATTTCATGCTCCTTTCCCCCATGTAATAAAAAAGTCATTTTTTGCCTCAAGCTAGGGAAAACCCTGGCAGTTTTAAACTTGAAAATGTTTGGGTGAGGGAATATATATGCATATATATATATATATATATGTATATTAGATTTATTGTTGTTGTTTGGAAAACTTGTGGACATTTGCAGTTTTTATTTCCCTTGGTGAGCTCTTCTGGAAACTTCCACTGAGATGAAGGTTAAAGCAGAGGTGAAAATTTGAATGTGATGGGTGGGTAGAGGATTTTAAAGACTGAGACTGTGGGTTTGAAATGGCACAGGACATGGGAAGATTATTAGTGGTGTATGGCTTCCTCTCTTGGTTCTTCACTTTCCAAAAAGCATGAAACAAAGCAGGTGAAAGGCTTGCTGTTGACTCTTGGGGAGAACTAGAGTAAGATGGATACATTCGAGGCACACTACTTGATTTGACATCCGCACACACATAGAAATAATCACCACAATCAAGCTAATTAACATGTATACAGTTAAAAAAAAACCCAGAGTAAGAAATTCTCATTCTGTGTTTACTGAGCAGGCTTGGGAGCTTTGCCCAAGTGCATGTCTTCCTTTGCTTATTAATTTCCCCTAAAAGGAAAGCAGGAAATAAAGATCCAGCCTTCTATAATCTGAACCATCAGGGAAAGAGGCAAAACACGGCTTTCACCAAGAATTCAGATGTTAAGTGTGGTGGTTAGACCTCACCCACCATACAGACTCCAAGTTCCAAATAAGCTTTGCTTACCTCCCCCTTTTCTCTCTCATCATCTTGGGCCTGCACCAAGCAGTGTTTCCCTTGGCTTCCTACAGACCACACAACTGCAGCACACAGCTTTACTTCCTTACCATCGAGTCTCCTTTCTGCTTTAAGGGAGGAGGAACTGACCTGACAGCATGATACCCTCTTTATTTTTTTTTTAAGACACTAGGGTTTGGACTCAAGGCTTTGTGCTTGCTAGGCAGACACTCTTCTACAAGCCACACTACCAACTGAGCAATAGTGATGCTCTCTTTAAAAGCGACCCTCTCCCCCACCAACTTTATCCCTCCCAGAGCCAGGCCTGCTCACCCTAGTCGGACTCCTCTGGTTCTTCCCTCTTCTTACTTTGAGTGTAGAAACATTCCTTTGTCCTTTTTTTGATTTTATATATTGACTATGTCACATGGAAGAACCAGGCAAATCCCTCCGCATTCTATTCATGTGTCCAGGTCTTAGAAGAGTGTCTGCCCCATCTCCCAAATCTTCCAGTTTTGAGTCTCTAGGGAAGGGAATAAATCATTCAGCTGGCCAGCAGAGATCAGCTCATCAGGTGCTAGATCTTGGAGATGTAGCAAGAAAAGACATAGTCCTGCCCTCTTGGGGACTTCTACCTTCTGGATTCCTTCTGTGAACTTACATCGTCACACTAGCCCCAGAGGGAACACATGTATGTGGTCCCAGAAGCTTCTAGCCTAACATCAACTCCTTGCTTACCATTTAATGTCACTGCTGCCACTTTCATGACTCAGAACTCTTCATCTAACTGTGCCCTCATGTTTGGGGGTGCTCATGAACACCCTCAATTCCTG
Source organism: Dipodomys ordii (assembly GCF_000151885.1). Classification (NCBI taxonomy): domain Eukaryota; kingdom Metazoa; phylum Chordata; class Mammalia; order Rodentia; family Heteromyidae; genus Dipodomys; species Dipodomys ordii. Next base: position 6,286,148 of record NW_012267366.1, on the reverse strand, counting down.
GAGTCAGGCTCTTGAACACTTTTTTTAAAGGAAAAAAAAACCCCTTCTTTCTTATACAGACAATCTTATACGGAACGATTTGGCCACACCAGAACTACATCCTTTGCAGTTCCTCCTACGTTCACACGAGACAGACAAGTGATTTCTAGCTTAGGGCAGGTCACTCTATTCTTACTCCCCCCCTCCCCTGCCAAACCCTAGCTACACATTCCCTTTGATGTAGGGGTGGACTAGAAAGAAAATAATTATCTTAAATCTTATTTTCCATGTCACAATATGAAGATTTATCCCAGACACAAGTATGCATTCTTAATTATAATCACAACATTGATCTGAGCAAGTAGAAGATATAAGGCTATGAGTTGCTGGTGGTTTCGCATGACCATTTGTCTGCAATTAATGTCCGCCACTGAAGAACTCTCATCTTAAGTATAAGACAAAAGTAAAAAGAAGCTTGAAATGTTAGATCCTATCGAGGAAATGTTGTTACGATTGCATTTTAAAGATGAGGAGTTAAGGTTTTCATTTTTAATTACATTACTGAGTGATTCTTCTGAAGGGCACTTCAGTGCGAGGAATATAAATTACTTTGCAAGTCTCTGGTGAGGGACTAGTAATTCTTCTGGGAAGCGGATAAACAAAGCAAATTAGAATTTGGCAACAGTCAACGTTCAAGTTTCTGTCCTTACAAAAACTCTCATAGAGGAATATTTAAATGGATAATGAAATCATTTAGAAAGTCTTTTCAGTAGTGCCAGGAACTGAAGTTTCAACAAGGCTGGCGTTGCTTTTTTCTGTGTATGTGGCACTGAGGAATCAAACCCAGGGCTTCAGGAATGCTAGGTGAGCACTCTACCACTAAGCCACATCCCCAGCTAGCATTCCTTTTCTTGCTTACCTTCTTCCCAGAGCGCCTTCTCCATCTCCATGGGTGCCTGATATTCCCACAGTCCGCCTTACAAGGTCCCTATATTCTCTAGGGCAGTACCCCAAGTTTGCAAATTCAACCTTCCTCTGCTACAATGAGAAGAGCGTTCCCTGCTGCTCAGCTAGCTGTTTGGGAAAACCAGCTGATTAAACAAAGTCACACTCCAGTGTTGATGACTAAAAGCACTTAACGCTCCCTGGGGTGTGTACATCAGAGGCAGGCCTGTAATGCTGTAATTTCAGGCAATGAGAAGGTAATTTTGGGCGGGAGGGAGGTGTGTGTTGTGACACCACTCAAATCACACCACTTGCAGATGTTAAAGGATTTTTATAGAATGACAGTGTGCTTTGGTAAAGACCTTAGAGTTTTTCCCTTAGGACCTTAAATAATTAAGGAATAGATTTTCCAGTTCTCTTAGTCAGGGCAAATAGGGTGTAGAGTGTTGTGCCACAGTAGTACGGTGGTTATGAGGTTTATCTGCAGCACTGATTGTTGCTATTTGAAAGTTGGGTTTAGAGTTGCATCCATTTGTCCCTTCTTTGACCCAGGGTATGACCGTCAACCACAGATGTTGCCTTGCACAGGTATGGAAATGTTCGTGTTAATTTATTCTTCATGAACAAAATGCAGTCTCTCAGGAGAAATAGAGCAAATCCTTAGTATTTGCCAAGGAGGAAGCTGTAGGCCTTTTATTTTCTTCATAAAAGTGGATAATATATATTCTCAGGGATGGATACTTCAGAGGATTAAAACAAACGACATTGACTACATTTCTAGCAGTCTTTCATGTGCTTTCCTTATACCCCATATGAATCCACAATATTCCAGAAGTGCACAACAAGTTTAAATAACTTAGATTTTTTTTGGTGCCAGGGCTTGAACTCCAGGCCTAGGGCATGTAAGGCAAGTACTCCATCTCTGAGGTGTATCCCCAACTAAGTCATTTAAACTTTAAAAGACGAAACTTACAAGTTTAGAACATCCGTACTTCCGAAGTGAAAGCTTATTCAATGGCACTAACACTTTTGGGTCATCCTCTATTTACTCATTTAACCTCTGTGACAACTAGAATACAGGGATTGCTATTTCCTCATGGATAAACCAACAGTGCTGTGTGGTTAAGTAATCTGTTCAATGTCATATGGCTGGTAAGCAGTTTAATCCCACTGACTCTTGGCAGTCATTCGAAAACAGAGATGCTGTCATGCCAGTTACAAGTGAAATAATCCCCTTCTATATCAGCCTTAAATCGCCACAATTTTATTTCATCTCTCAGCATGATGCAACTTTCCATATGTTAGAGAGCTTCAGGGTTATCATTAGGATCACAATCATAAGTGATAAATCTAGGACTGTTAAGATCTCCTGCATCGGCGTTTCATGGCCATACTAGGGCAGATGCTCTGGGCTGCTTTCCATGTGAGTCTCAATCGACTGAATGGCTGTAGCACAGCCTCATTTCCCTCTTAATGGTGTCTTGTATGTCGGTCATCTCATGGAACCTTCCTCCATATACTCACTACTCCTCAGTCCCACAGCCATAGCGAGGATCTGAGACTGTCTACATCATAGCCCTCAAGCCTGCTGTATGGAAAGCCACAGTGCTCTATGTTTTGTTGGGGGCAGGGAGGGTAGTCCTATCTAGGCCAGAGCTGGACCTGGAACTGTTTTATACCTTTTGATCAGGCCAGTCAATCAGCCCTCATTCCTGGGTTCCATTTGTCCTTCCCAGTTGACCTGTGTCTCTCTTCCCAGACTCACTGGTCTCCAATACTCTTGGTTGGGAGACTCTGGTCTTGTTTTCTTGGCAAATCTAACCCTTGTGACCTTGGCGAGTAGCAGGCATTAACACCTAAGAGCGAGAGGGCTCTGTCTGTCTTTCATGATCCACAAACACAAGGTTTACTTGTGGACCTAACTTTATGGCTTTGCCCCCCGCACCTGGAGCCTCCTGAGACAAACCGGGTCCTATTAGCTAAGGCTTGATCAACAGTGCTTTATTTCGTGCTGCCATGTCTGAAAACTGAGAGGTTGCTTGGGAATTTCTGAGTCTTGAGTTGATTAGCAGTTAATGATGTGTGTTTTGATGGAAAAATAAAAGAGCTTGTTTATCTACTTGAGAGGAGGAAAATTAGGAGTAAAAAGGAGAGAAGAAACAACACAAATTCTCAGTTTTTCAATAGGGTTTTAAGTGGTTATGTCTGCTAAGTTCCTAGACATTGCTGGAAAATTCTCTGGGTGTTGATTTTACATATCAGCTCTCAGGAAAATTCATGGGGTGCTCCATTCCACTAAAACTGTCAGGAGGCACAAAGGAAGTTCAGAAGGGCTGTTGGACAAGTTATTTTACTCTTCAGAGAGTGTGTGAATATAGCCAGAAGATGCATTTATATTTCTGCCTGAAACAAAGAGAGAGAGAGAGAAAGAGAGAGAGAGACAGAGACAGAGAGAGAGAGAGGAAAGAGACAGAGACAGAGAGGCAGAGTCAGAGAGAGAGACACAGATAGACAGATGTGACCATAGGCACCAAGACTGTTTCTTTTTTTTTTTTTTTT
>NW_012267366.1:6211186-6280125 GCF_000151885.1 Dipodomys ordii | reverse complement strand
GGCAAGATAATGAGTACATTTCTTATCAAGCATTGTAGCCTCCTCCTTTGTTTCCCCTTCCCATCCCTTCCCATCCTCCCCCCCCACCTCCCACCCCCCCTAAGGTATTTATTTATTATAAGGGGTAAATAATAACTTTACCCTAGAGTAGCCCAGCAGACACACCTTAACCAAGTGATCAAGGTTAACATCACCAGTAATCTGACATGCCCACATCGTGTCCCCTCTGGTATGCTAGCTTGAGGAGGGCACAGAATCCCTTCCATTATAATCTTGTCACCAATGAATAACCACTCAGTCTAATTATGAGATCAGATGAACACAATCTGAAAGATACTTTACGAGGTAACTGTCCATTATTCTTCAAGAGTGTTAAGGTTAGAAAAGACAAGGAAAGCCTGAGGAACTGTCGTGACTAGAGTACTTAGAGTAGGCCTTGGAGCAGAGAAAGAATATGATAAGGAAATGTGGTGAAATTCAGATAAGGGCTGCAGTTAATTGCCAGTAGTATACTAATATTACTTACAAGCTTTGAGGATTACATTACAGTTACATTAGGGAAAGCTGAGAGAAAGGTGTACTCAGATTCTCTGTACAACATTTGCAAACTTTCCCATAAGTCTAAATTTATTTCAAAACAAAGCACTGACATTATTTTATTGGAAACTAGGCAAAGAATACAAGAAAATCACCAGTCTGTATAATATTGCCCTACTGAGGGCCTCAGTGCCTCTGTGACCCAGAGGAGCACACATAATTATTTTCCTCCACATTTTTAATTCCTACAAGTTGTAACATGCGCAGTTCCTCTTAGTCCCATGAGGAACCTAGCAAAACTGTATTCCACGTTTCAAGACTAAAAGGGTAAAACTGAGAGGAGTTTCTCTAACTTGGTTTTACAAGCTTTTATTACTTATATGAAATATGTCTGCAAATAAGTTAATACCAATAATATATAAAATGATCTATTTTTTAAAGGAATAAACATGGAAGAGAATGTTTAAGGCAGGAAGATGGCCAGTTGATTTTTTTTTTTTTGCTTAAAAGCTGTGTGCTTCTTTCAAATCAGAACCCAGTTGTTTCAAGTCCTTTTTTGTTGTTGTCGGTTGTGGGGCTTGAACTCTGGGTCTGAACACTGTCCCTCAGTCTTCAGCTCAAGGCGAACGCTCTACCACTATGAGCCACTGCACCACTTCTGTTTCAAGTCTTCATTAATCAGTGATACTGTTGATCAAATAAGACACATTGGCATAATGAGCTTTCATAAACACAGTGTTTATGATCGGTGATTTTTTTGGAATATTAGACTGAGGAGTGGGGGTGGAAAGTATGAAAACACGCAGCATTCCATTTACTAAAACACACTTACATTGCCACACTGAGTTAACATTCTGTCATCTTTTCGGTTTTGTGCTTCTGTCTTTCTCTGCTCCATACATAACAAATCAAACAAGGGCAACTTGCCCCAATCTCTTAATTGAGGCAGTTCAGGTCAAATCATGATTCTTAGCGGAAAGAAATCAAACCATTTGTCAGAGAGCTTAATTTCACCTGTGCTGCCTGATTTCCTGCTGTTAGTTGTACTTAACAGTGTTGATAAAAGTTGTCACCGCAGGAAAACAAATCCTAGCTGCAATCCAAATCAAAGTACCTGGGGCTGTGCAGCAGCTGGGCTTGAACAGCTATTTTCTTCCAGCCTTGGTGGCCCCTTAGCTTGATTGAAATGAACCAAGCCAGTTTTGAATGAAAGCTCACTCCTGCCTTTCCAAGTGCTACTTTTGGTCTCAAATGAGTGAGCATTTGGGGTTATTCCTGAGAAAATATGGAGGCCTGAGAGCTCTTTTCTCAGAATGTACAGACTTACCCCACGTTTCCAATATTGCAACTCATGGGCTTGAAACCCCCCACATGGTGAGGTGGCGATGGCAGGTAAGAAGTGGGGAAAAGACAAGGGATATTTGTTTTGGGAATGGTCTCTTGGAATGTCACCATTTCAGCAGTTTGCTCTAATTGTCACCCTGCTAATGGCCTGCTAGCTCCAGATGTGAGGCTTTTGTTGAGACGGAGAAATAGGTAGGATAGGCGTGTCTTGGGTCATAAAGGAGGTTGAGAAATAACACAATAGCTGCAGTTTTTCACCAGTCTTCTGAATAGTCAGCCCACTCCCACATGGCTTCCCTGGCCCCCTCTCTGGTGCAGGTCAATGACGGGAGGTGTCCCCAGCTGAAGTCCAAACGTGGCCATGGCTCAATCCAGGCTGTGGTGTGGGAGGTGTATGTGTGTGTTCTGATTCCCTGTGAGGGGCAGGGTATTACTTGGAATGAAAGGAATAGAGCCTGAGAGGAGAGATTGGAGAATGCTACACATCCCTCTGGGATGACTCGCTTTTATCTTCTGAAGTCATTGCCTTTGAGGACTTCTGCTTTAGATCAGAGGTTTCCTTGTCTGGCTGAATGCACCTGTCACCCAAAGAAGCTTTTAAAAGTACAGATTTCTGGGCTCTATTCTAATCTTGAATCAGACCTGGGAGAAGGACCAAATGTCTTTCTCCAGGTCCAGTAGATGGTTTAAACCATGTTCCAGGTTTGGGAGCCTCTGTTCTTGACTAGTATTAACCAGACACAGTTCACCGACATTCTGGGATACAATGAATGAATAATAAGTATAACATTTATAGCCAGGTGTTGGTGGCTCATGCCTGTAATCTTCGCTACTCAGGAGCCTGACATCTGAGGATCATGGTTTGAAGCCAGCCCAAGCAAGAAAAGTCCATGAGACTTGAATTAAGCACCAAAAAATGCTGGAAGTGGAGCTGTGGCTCAAGGGGTAGAAGGGAAATCTTGAGCAAAAGAAGCTCAAGGACAGCTCCAAGGGCCTGAGTTCCAGCTCCAGGACTAGCACACACACCCTCGCACATGTGCGTGCACACTTGCACACACATACATTCATCATTTACTATGTTACAGTAATGAGAGCTTTATATGAATAATCTTACTTAACCCTCACAGTTGCCCCATGAAAAAGGTACTGTTATAGTTTCTATTTGAAAGTTGAGGAAACTGAAGCTCAGAGAAAGGAGATAGCTTTTTTAGGATTTCAGAGTAAAAGTGGAAGAACCTGCATGCATACACAAGAGGGCTTACTTCTGAGTCTAGGTTCTCACTAAACTAGACCATAATGTAGTGAAAGGCTGGATGTTCTCTGAGATAATTTTGACATCAGGACATGAACAGTGAAGGAGAGAAGTAACTATGGCAGATACGAATTAAGCACAGTGTGTCTGTGCACATCTATGTCAGCCTGCCCACTTGAGTGCTAGTAATGTGGGGAGCAGATGGAGTATCGAAAATACTGGTAGATGACTAAGCCTGAGGAAGGAGTACATGGGATTCTAAAATGCAAATTAATTTTTTTTGGGGGTCTGGTTGTGAGTCCTGAACTCTGGGCCTGGGTGCTGTCCCTCAGCTCTTCAGCTCAAGGCTAGTGCTCTACCACTTGAGCCATAGCACCACTTCCAGCTTTTTTCTTTTTGCTTATGTGGTGCTGAGGAATCGAACCCAGGGCCCCATGCATGCAAGGCAAGAGCTCTACCACTGAGTGCTTCCCAGCCCCCACAAATTAATTTTTTTGGGGGGTCTGGTCATTGGGCCTGAACTCTAGGCTTGGGCAATATCCCTCAGCTCTTCAGCTCAAGGCTAGCACTCTACCACTTGAGCCACAGTGCCACTTCCGGCTTTTTTCTTTTTACGTATGTGGTGCTGAGGAATGGAACCCAGGGCCTCAGGCATGCAAGGCAAGCGCTCTACCACTGAGCCCCCTTCCTAGTCCCTGCAAATTAATTTTTTTAAAGAGTTTTTTGAACTTCATTGTAAAGATGATGTTCAGAGGGGTTACAGCTACATAAGTTAGGTACTGAGTACATTTCCTTTTAAACAGTGTCATCCCCTCCTTCATTCTCTCCCAGTTTTTCCTGTCCTAGCTCTTCCTCCTGCTGAGTTATTGTGGTTCATTTCCAATATAATTTCTAACGTGTTTCACTGCTGAATTTGTTCACCCTTTGCCCGACCATTTCTGTGTTTCTTCTTCCCTTCCCCAAATCAGATAATCTTACATACAGGACAAAGTGTATAGAAATTTAAAAAAAAAGCAACAGAAAGGAATAAACCAAAGAAATACAAAGAAGAAGAAGAAGAAGAAGAAGAAGAAGAAGAAGAAGAAGAAGAAGAAGAAGAAGAAGAAGAAGAAGAAGAAGAAGAAGAAGAAGAAAGTGCAAACAGTACAATTAAACAAAAAACTCTAGCTTTCATTTCTTGGAGTTCATTTCAAATAAGCATCATTTCATATGATCATAGGTACATAGCTACTGAGCCCTTGTGATCCTCTCCTAAGAATATCCTCCTTTGTCCTCACTGTGTGAATGTTTAGATTGCTGTTTAATTAATTATGGCCAGGTGTAATTATTTGCCTTTTACTATCCATTGGGTTTACTTCCAGATTTATAGGCATATTCTAATGATTACAAATGAGGGAAACCATGAAGCCTATGTTTCTTTGGGTTTGGCTTCACTTAATATAGTTTTTTCCAAATCTTTCCATTTTCTTACAAATGGGGAAATGTCTTTCTTTCTGATGGAATCATAGACACAAGTGACCTTTTTATTTTTGGTTGGTCATGGGGCTTAAACTCTGGGCCTGGGCACTGCCCCTGAGTTCTTCAGCTCAAGACTAGCACTCTACCACTTCAGCCAGAGCACCACTTCTGGTTTTCTAGTTCTTTGGAGGTAAGTGTCTCACGGACTTTCTTGCCTGGGCTGGCTTTGAACCACGATCCTCAGATCTCAGCTTCCCGAGTAGCTAGGATTATAGGATTATATGGCCTCAGGCAAGGGCATTTAGCCTCTTTGGGCCTCAGTTTCCTGTCTCAAGTAAAACTTGCAGAATCACTATCTTATCTTTCTAAATTATAGATAAGGTTTATAAAATGCTCTACATACAGCAGATCCTACATTATGGTAGTCTTCATGAACTGTTAGTGTGCTTCAAAAACAAAGGGAAATAACTTTTTAAAGAACTGATGTCCTGACCCCAGATTTAAAGCTGTGATGGGAAATAATCCAACTAAATAAGCAATCCAAAGTGACTATAAAATGTTGAACAAAATTATTTTTGAAAAATTGCCTAAGACTTTGCATCTTGTTCTTTCCGTTTTCTTTGTTGAAACAGAATTGTACTATGTATCCCAGGCTAGCCTCACCTTCTTAGTGCTGGGATTACAGGCATGTACCTCCATGTTTGGTGATGTTTTAGGTTTAAAGGTGAAAAAAAGCAATTCACAGCACAGTTGCTTTCTGGCCCATATGACGAATCATAGGAATTCTGGATGCTTGATAAGGACCTGCAGAGTGGGTATAGATGTTTTCAAGTACTAAGAGGGTCATTGAAGATCAAGGAATCCCCCACCACTGCCCCACCTTTTAATATCTTGTTCTCAAAGTGGTCTTGTATTTTCAGTAACCTATTTCCAGTTCTAACCATGAATAAGATCTCAGGGAACAGCAAATTCTTTCCTTAGAAGAAGCTTGTATGAATGTAATGCAGTATTTAGTGATGGGCTTGGACCCTAAAATTTCTGAGTGGTGACAGAAAATAGGAAGACATTTAGAAATTGTTCTATAAAAGTAAGAAGAAATCACTCTAACCAAAGGATGACTAAGAGGGAACAATAGTCCTGGAACATTGGAAGAATATAATGGTCCCAGAGAGAGTAATTAGATAACATAAAAAGGATTCTTGGGAAGGAAAATTCAGCCTCTCAGGAACATTTTCTACATGTCAAGACCTGTGAAATAGTGTTCCAAAAGAAGAGGCAGAAACTGTCTTCACTGAATCATGAAAAGTCAGGTGAAAATTGAACATGATGAAACACTCCAGCTGGGTATCTTCAATCTAGTTCTTGACGATACATTGATAAGACTTAGAGTTAAGATTATGAACCATGACCATGAAAATGGATTAACTCTCACTGCATGGAGAACACAGATACACATCCAAAACATAATGTTAAACGAAGAAACCTGGACACATTAAACATTCTATACTTAGCTCCAAAAAAGATATGACTATCTACATCTTAAAAGCCAGGCATCATAGCAATCTTCTGAAAATAGTAATTGGGGAAAAGACACAAAGGAGACTTCTGGGATTCTGATCATATTCCCTTGTTTTGATCTGGGTGCTATTTGTACACATGTGTTCAGCTTATAAATATCCACAGAATTGGGTAATCATAATGTGTGCATTTTTGCACCTTGTACTTCAGTAAAATGACAAAACAAAGGCTTTACCTGCGAGCAGAATCCAATTATCTTTCTAGAGATTAAAAACTCTTCGTTTGTAACCCCAGAGTTTATTTCTAATTGCTTCACCTATAAAAGTTTTGTGTTTTTGAACTACACATTCTTCAACTTCATTTACTGGCCAGTGTAACTGCACTATGTCAGTTTGAATCTTCTGAGAAACACAGACTAAGATGGAATAAAGAGAGATGCAAGAGACGCATCAAGAGAAATTCCTTTGGAGGATAAAGGACAGTGGGGATGCCTTTAGGCCAAAACGCAGGTGCGGCACATTTGAAAGGAGAGACAGAAAGGATATAGAACTAGATAGGAAGACCTTTATTTATTCTATAGTGTTTTCTCCTTTTTTATCTTCAAATCGTTGTAGAAAGTTTCAATTCAATGCCAATTTACATATACAACAAATCTTTTTCAAAAGAAATTATTGTACAGGTGGTGGACAAAGGAGTTACAATGACATAATTAAGGTCATGAGTACATTTCATTTTGAACAGTGTCACCCCTCCCTCATTTTCTCCAGCTTCCCCCCCAATACTCCCCCCAAAGTTGTAAAGTTCATTTCCAACATAGTGTTTAGCAAGTGACACTTCAGTGTCACTTCATTATTCTGTTACCTCTTTTCCCATGTATCCCATTTCCACCCATCACCTCAAGTTTCCTAGTTACAAGAAGACCTTTGGACCATAGCATGATCCTGAGAAAGTCTTCGGCATGTTGAGGAGGGGGAAATGCTGGGTCGATATTCAGTGGAGGAATGCTATCTATACTGGACAGAAGTCATGCTATTTTAATAGCCCTGCCAGCTTTAATCCTGACTGGGAGCAACCCAGAGAAAGGATGGCTTTGGATTCAATGCTGTGGTGAATTCAAAGATTCAGCAGCTTGAGTGTGAATACACTGTAAGCAGGAGGTTCTCTTGATGAGAGATCTGGGCATTGCACATCCATGCCCAACACGCGGTGGTATATAGTGACACTCATGAGTTGAGGCTCGACTACAGTTTACCTAGCGATAGATTAGCTATAGATTATTAGGTAGTGGGGTTACTTCTAATTATTCTCCGCTTGATGGGAAACAAATAGAACTTCTTAAAAAACAAATGATTTTCACATTACATTTAAGCCTACTTTCTAAAGAATATTCCTTGAGCTACTTAAAAGAAAAAATATAGCTTATTATATTCTAACAGAGTCATGGCATAAAATAATGTGAAAATGGAGTTTCAAGTTTTCTTTCATTCTCAAGGACGAAAAAATGGAGCTGGGTGTTGGTGGCTCACGCCTGTAATCCTAGCTACTCAGGAAGCTGAGATCTCAGGATTGCAGTTAAAGCCAGCCTGGGCAGGAAAGTCTGTGAGACTCGTATCTCCAGTGAACCACCAGAAAACCAGAAGTGGCTCTGTGGCTTGAAGTGGTAAAGTGCTAGCCTTGAGCTGAAGAGCTGAGGGACAGTGCCCAGGCCCAGAGTTCAGGCCCCATGACTGACAAAAAAAAAAAAAAGATAAATGGTGTTTCAAATTAGTGAAACCTTTCATAAAACATGTGAGTTAATTTTTCTATGTACCCAATAATCTATAGCTACAAACATATTCTAATAGCAACTATTCTATTCTCAACTACTATGAGACCATTTTTTGTTTCCTGTGGTGTTAGGTATTAGTTTTTGTTCTTCTTTATGTCTGAATAGTACTTTTTTTGTCAGTCATAGGGCTTGAACTTAGGGCTTGGGTGTTGTTCCTGAGCTCTTAATTGGAGATAAGTGTCTCATGGGGACTTTCCTGCCTGGGCTGACTTTGAACCACGATCCTCAAACCGCAGCTTCCTGAATAGTTAGAATTACAGGCATGTGCCACTGGCATGCACAACTCTTTGATAGAATTATATGACCATTTTTTTCCTTCCATGGTAAGATCTGCAATACACTTATGAATATTTTATCTTTTTTTTGTCAGTCATGGGGCCTGAACTCTGAGCCTGGGCACTGTCCTTCAGCTCTTCAGTTGAAGGCTAGTGCTCTACCACTTGAGCCACAGGGCCACTTCCAGCTTTTTCTGCTTATGTGGTGCTGAGGAATTGAACCCAGGCCCTCATGCATGCAAGGCAAGCGCTCTACCACTGAGCCACCTTCCCAGCCTGAAGATTTTATCTTATATGGGATTTTTGGACAGGAAAAGAATTAATCTAAGTTTGGTGAATTTGGAAAAGCTGCAATCACTTGGAAGAGTCCTGGTCACTGTATTTTTTAAATTTTATTTTATATTTTATCATCTTTAAGTGGCTGTACAAGGGGGTTTCAGTTCCATACTGCTCAGCACATTGCATTGCAAAACCATGGGGTTTTTTTTTCCTTTTCACACAATCTGAGAGTCCAGATTCCTTTGTTATGATATTCCCTGTCCTTTTTTTTTTCATGAGGGCAGAAAATATGCCCCTAGAAAACATATTAGATAATAACTGCTCACACTGTATGGAAGGTATTTTGGAAGACATCCCCTAATAGAGAGTGATAATGTGCAATGGCTTGGGCAGTAATTCAGGACTTATAAGGTCAAAGCTCTTTTCTCTCTCTCTCTCTTTTTTTTTTAGTTTAAAAAAATGGCCTCTGTGATAATGTTCAATACAGACAGCAACAGTCTTTCAGGAAGACTCCATTGTCAACTCTTCAGCAACTGCTAATGACTCTTGGCTCCCACACTACCAATTTGTGTGGTTCTGAAGCAGTGTTTCAGCTTCTTTCAGTATCTCATAAAAATCACAGCCAATAAACTGCACTCAGCACCTGAAGGAAGGGCGCTTGCTGCTGACTATAATATACTGTGCTCCACAGCACTTCAAAGGCAGGGGCTGCTCCTTCTGTCTACCTTGTCCCCATCTCTATCCCTAGGTGAAGATTAACCATGTGCACTCTGGGAAAATCTGTTCTGAGTTTGCCTTAAAGTCTTTCGTCTTTCATATCCCTTTAAATCAGCTGTCTTGCTTGACAGCCCACTGGCAGAGGCTCTGTTTTCAGGAGAGAGAGGTGGGGGGAGAAAGACATGGGTGGGGGAGAGAAGGAGGGAGAAAGAGAGAAGGAGGAGAGGGAGGGAGGGACAGGGAGAAAGAGGGAAGGAGAGGGAGAAGGCGGAAGGGAAAGTGAGGAAGCATGTTCTTGGTTGCTATTTAATTCTTTTGTTTCCTATGTTCTCTCTTACACAGCTCATGCTAGTCATTTATTCTTTGTAGAAGATGAAGCATGAGAAAAGTATGTCCATGAGAGAAGTCTGGTCATTTAAAAGCTTAATGACAAATCAAAATGAGATTTGAGGTTTATTGAGTGCCTTTGGTACTTGAACATAGTTTGTTCTTAGCTACAGTTGGCTGTGAGATGTATAGTCACAGGGGAACATGGCATACAATTTTGTGGAATTTCAGCTGAAATGCTTTCCCCCCTTTGTCCAGAGTCTCACCCTTTGACCTTTGCTTGTTACCATTGCTTTACAAGGGGACCTCAAACTTTGACTTCTTGGAAAATACCTTGTAAAAATGTATGGATTAAAAAAATAATTTTTTTGGGGGTTCCGGTCGTGGGGCCTGAACTCTGGGCCTGGGCGCTGTCCCTCAGCTCTTCAGCTCAAGGCTAGCGCTCTACCACTTGAGCCACAGCACCACTTCTGGCTTTTTTTTCTTTTTGCTTATATGGGGCTGAGGAGTCAAACCCAGGGCCTCAGGCATGCAAGGCAAGCGCTCTACCACTGAGCCACCTTCCCAGCCCCTAAAAAAATAATTTTAAGACATCTATTTCTCCTTTAAACTCATCTCAGAAATATAGAGAATTTTGCCGAGTTCCAGCAAAGTACAATACTTACAGTAGAATTTGATTGAAAATGCTTTATGATAGATATCCTACTGGGGTAGTAGTTGACTTAGTGATATTAGGGGTCAACTTTCTGCTTAGTTTTAACAGTGATTCTCATTACTCTCAAGAGAAAAGCTATTTCTCAAGCTTGCTTTTCCAGGCCTTCAAAGAGGTAAAACAAACACTGACCTCATGTGACCATGTCCAACGAAACTTAGTTGTTATTACTTATTAAAAAAATATGAGCCAGGTGTTGGTGGCTCACTCTTGTAATCCTAGTTACTCAGAAACTGAAAGTTGAGGATAGGGGTTCAAAGCCAGTCCAGGTAAGTCCATGAGACTTTTATCTCCAATTCACCACCAAAGAACCGGAAGTGGAGCTATGTCTCAAGTTGTAGAGCACTAGCCTGAGTCAAGAAGCTCAGGGACAGTGCACAGTCCTGGAGTTGAAGCCCTAGGACTGGCACAAAAAATGTGAAGAGAAACTTCTAGACATCTAATGAGATTTAACAATAAGTCCATGGGGGATAGAAATAACTCTACATGTAATAAATCCATCAGTTCTAGAAGGTGCTTTTTTTTCCTCCACATTTTAATTTGTTTGGAAGTTGAGATGCATCTTGTCGATGGAGCCTTTCTGTTACTGACAGCCCGTCATGGGGCATTTTCTGCTCATATGCAAACTTGAACTGAAAACCTGCAGTGCCTTTCAGGTGAAAATCTATAAAGCACAACATTGGAAATCAGAGAAGGGGTATCAGCATCTTGGAAAAAATCACAGCCTTTTGTTTCCTTGATATCCATATAAACAAGTTAAATCAGGCTTGTGCTAGCTACACATTCTAGCAAATACTTCAAGTGTGAATAGTAGAGTTTACCTCCTAAAGTTGCCTTATTGAGCCTGGTCTTCACCAAACCAATGACATTTTTTTCTTTCATTATTGGCACATTGGAAACTTGTGGGTAACTGAATTTCCAAAAAATCACTAAGAAAATGTGCATGGATATAACGTGGAACTATACTAAGTCACTGAAGCATCAAAGCTCTTTTGTGGTTCAGCTTCTAGCACATTTCTATGCTTCTTGCTCATCTTCATTATTCATTCAAATCACCTACCCATACTGATACAGGTCATTCTGCCCTCCATCTCCAAGGGAGTTCTGCAAAGAGTCTGCTTAGATATGGAGACCACTCCATATATAGAGGTTCATAATGCTGAATAAAGTTCCTGTCGTTGCATAAGCCAATTTTCTAGCTCTAAAATAAATTGCTCTGTCATAGTATTTCCAATGTGAGGGCATGTAAGACTTCTGAAGAATGGACGATGTGCATGTTTTGTAATGTTCCTTGGGAGTCTTTTAAGGGTCTTACCCCCAAGACATTTCAGAGAAGGAATTTGTTCAAGACTTGTACCACTAGCCACTGTGTTTAATTGGGCCCTTGAGATACAACCAGTTTGAGATATGCCATGAAATGTAAAATATACACTAGAGTTTAAAAGTTTTGTTTTTAAAAAGAAAAAGCAAAATATCCCACTAATATTTGTAACATGTTGAACCTGAAATAATTTGGGTTAAAACCGAGAACTACAAAAAACCCCACAGAACAACACACACACACATGTGTTAATTGAGTGAATATATATATGTGAACTATGTAGAATGAATACCCTCAGACTATTACATAAGGAGTGGTAACAGAGAGAGGAATTAGGTGGTTGAGAATAGAAGTTGACTTATTTTTTTGCTGTAAAATTGTATTTAAATTACTTGAATTACTTTCACCATTTGATTCAAAGTGAACAAATATGTAAAGAGTTAGCAACAATATTCATGTTTCAGCAGCTCAAGCATGGGAAGAAGTGATACCAAAGTTTTTATCCCTTGCTAGTGATTAATACTGAATAGCTTTGGAGAACGTGTGTGTGTGTGTGTGTGTGTGTGTGTGTGTGTGTGTGTGTGTGTTGGTTTTGGAACGTGAACACAGGTCTGGGCTCTGTCCCTTAGCTGTTTTGCTCAAGGCTGGTGCTCTATCACTTGAGCTACAGCTCTACTTCTGGCTTTTTGGTGGTTCACTGGAGATAAGAGTCTCACAGACTTTCCTGCCTGGGCTGGCTTCCAAATGCAATCCTCAGATCTCAGCCTTCCAAGTAGCTAGGATGACAGACTTGAGTTACTGGTGCCTCACTAGCCAGAGGGGTTCTCCTGCACTCCACCCCCACCCCACCTCCACATTTAGCAAATATTCTTTTTTCAAATTTTTATTTATTTTTTGCTTAGATGGCACTAAGAAATCGAACCCAGGGCCTCATGCATACTAGGCAGGCACTGTAACACTAACCCCCATTCCCAGCCCTTGCTATATATTCTTTTAAATTGCCTAAGTAGATTCTGTAGCTGTTATGTGCTCAGTAAGAATTGAGTTACTAGGTATTTGAAAAACATTTTTTTCCATTCCAATTAAAAATCATCATTTATCTGTGACTGCCGCAACATCTCATTGTGTTTAAGATGGAAGAGCAGATCTTTTCTATTGAATAGGGATTCTTATAAACACAGTATCATATTTTGATAGAAGCATACTTGTGGATTTTACCATTATTGTTTGGTAGCTGTGGTTTTGTGTTATTTCCCTGTTGCATTAGATAGTTGCAGGGAGGTTTAATTTTTTTCTTCACTTACAAAGAAAGCAAGAAAGAGAGAGAGAGAGAGAGAGAGAGAGCAATAGAGGGGGTGAATTTGATCCAAGTACATTATATGCATTATGGAAGTAACACAATGAAACCTCTTTGTAAATTAATATATGCTAATTTAAAAAAGAACGAGAGAAAAGGGCACAAGAAAAGAAAAAGAAAGGAGCAGCACATATCCCCACCCTCACCTGTGCAGCAGCAAGGGAAGACAGTCATCCCGTGGTGGGGGTGGGGTGTGGAATTGTTCTGTTCTTGGCATCAGCTCTTTGTTAAAAACCTCTTGTCCCAAGAGTTGGCTAGTGGTGCCCCTGAGATAAAGAATGATTTCAGTCTCATGTACAGCTTGTTGCTGCTATGTTTATACTTTCGTCGTGGCTTTTGCTTGACTATAACAGGATCAATTGCATTTTTATGTTGTTTATAAAGCCTTAACATTTAGCCCAGTGCTGGTGGCCCATGCTTACAATCCTAGCTGTTCTGGAGGCTGAGAACTGAGGATCGAGGTTCAAAGTCAGCCCATGCAAGAAAGTCTGTGAGGCTCTTATCTCCAATGAACCACCAAAAAATTGGAAGTGGCGCTGTAGCTCAAGTGGAGAGTACTAGTCTTGAGCAAAAATGCTAACAGAAAGAACCTGGGCCCTGAGTTCAAGCCCCATGACTAAATACACAAAAAAGTCTTAGCATTTTGTTTTAAAAGTTTTATACTAATTTCATGGATTTGGAAATAATGTCTAAGACCTTTCTTCCCTTTTCTTTCTTCCTCTTCCTTCCTTCCTTCCTTCCTTCCTTCCTTCCTTCCTTCTTTCTTCTCTTTTCCTTTCTCTTCTCTCCCTCCCTTCTCCCTTCTTTCCTCCTTCCTTCCTTTCTTTCTTTCTTTCTTTCTTTCTTTCTTTCTTTCTTTCTTTCTTTCTTTCTTTCTTTCTTTCTTTCTTTCTTTCTTCTCTTTTCCTTTCTCTTCTCTCCCTCCCTTCTCCCTTCTTTCCTCCCTCCTTCCTTCTCACCTTCTCTCTCTTCCTATACTTTATTCTTCTTTTCCCTTCTTTATTTCCTCATTTCTTTCCTTCCTTCTTCCTTTCATTCTTTCTTCCTAGATAGAACTCAGGATGTTGCTCATGCTAGTCAAGTGCTTTACCACTGAACGACATCTGCAGCCTCTCACTTTCTTTCTTAATTTTTAGAATATCTATTCACACCTCCATTTGTGATATCATTTAGCATGATGGTTTGCATAAGAGCAAATCAGACTGAGTGCTAGTAAATTTCAAGCATGATCGAGTGAATCAAAGAGCCAATCAGAAAGAATTTTCAAGGCCAGGTAAGCTTCCTCCACCTTCTCCATAACAGAGATTTAGGGGAACATTGTAAGCAATCAGCTTCTCTATAAGCAACATCATTTCTTGGGCCTAAAGATTATGTGACACAATTGTGCTTATATATTTATAACATTTTGAAACTGAAATGGTTGTTAAGGGATTACAAGGAAGAAATCCAAGCTCAGAGAGATAAAGTGACATACTTGAAGTCAGTTAGTAAAAAGTTGCAGATAAACTCTCAGACTTTGCAACTTGGAATCTATTCCTTATTTTCCTTAACCACAGCTAGGAGAGCAGTGTGAGTTGACCACCTTTTCTTCAGCACCTTTCCAACATAGTGAAGCATGCTAGGAATTACTGTGCTAATGGGCTATTGGATGTGTCACATCTGGGTTACATCTGTGCCTCTGGAGGTGATTTTTTTGTTGAAACAAGATTCTATGACTAAAGCATTTGGAAACTTAACAATAATTCCATCCAAATGTAATGCAGAATATAGGTTGAACAGGACATATACAAAGTATGCAAATAAGACAAGCTTGTGACTGAGTCGATTGTGGGTCTAATTAAGATTATGAGCTAAATGAACAATCACTCTCTAAATTCTGATGTCTTCTTTCTTCCTCTATATAGTCCAGTGGTTCTCAACTGAGGGAGGTTTTTGTGACTCAGTAGACAGGACATTTCTGGTGCAATAAATAGGGAAATTATATTGCTGGCATCTGGTGGGGAGAAGCCAAGGATTCTGCTAAAGATTGTACAGTGTACAGGATGGCCGTATGACAGAGAAGTATATCCCCCCCAAAAGGTCAAGTGTTAAGAATAAGAAATCTGCTGGGCGCTGTTGGCTCATGCTTGTAATCCTAGCTACTCAGGAGGCTGAGATTTGAGGATTGAGGTTCGAAGCCAGCCCAGCAGCAAAGTCAATGAGATTCTTATCTCCAATTAACTGCAAAAACAGCTGGAAGTGCCGCTGTGGTTCAAGTGGTAGAGTGCTAGCCTGGAGCAAAAGAAGCTCAGGGACAGCACCCAGGCCCTGAGTTCAAGCCCCAGGATGGGCAAAAATAAAATGAAAGAAATGAAACCAAAAAAAAACTTGCTTGGTGCTGGTGGCTCATATCTGTAATCCTAGCTACTCAAGAGGATGAGGTCTGAGAATTGCGGTTCAAAGCCAGACTTGGCAGGAAAGGCCATGAGACTCTTATCTCTAAAAAAACTACTTGGAAAATTCTGGAAGTGGCATGGTAGCTCAGAGTGGTAGAGTGCTAGCCTTGAGCAAAAAAGAGCTCAGGGACAGTGCCCAGAGTTCAAGCCCCACAGCCAAAAAAAAAAAAAAAAATCCTGTTGGGGAAGCTTATGGCTTTCTGCTACTCTAATGTTTTCTTGGGTTCCCCTTGTCTTTGTTACTGGAGAATTTCATGATCTTTACTCCCCAATTAATGATTAGTTGAATAGTTTTCTTACTTGCTCATTATTTTTAAAGACAAAATATATCTTAGGTAACTATAAGTGGATTATTAGTATCTTGCAAGAAATAAGAGTGTTTTATGAGCATACTTGTTTGGGGTATCTTATAAACATTTAACCTTGGCCAAACATATAGAAAATACTTCTCTGAAGGAAGACATGAAAGGGGAAAATGGAGCCGGGCGCTGGTGGCTCACGCCTGTAATCCTAACTACTCAGGAGGCTGAGATCTGAGGATCGAGATTCAAAGCCAGCCTGGGCAGGAGAGACTGTGAGACTCCTATCTCCAATAAACGACCAGAAAACTGGAAGTGGCACTGTAGCTCAAGTGGTAGAGCGCTCGCCTTGAGCTGAAGAGCTGAGGGACAGCGCCCAGGCCCAGAGTTCAAGCCCCACGACTGACCAAAAAAAAAAGGGGGGGAGAAATGGAAGAATGCCCAAACAACCAAAGAAGCTGCATAAACAAAAAAAAACTCACAAATAACTAGTAAAGAAAGTCAGATTTTTCTAACTGATGTGATGAGGGTAACGAAGATAGTAATAAAAGCCAAGAAAACATGGAAATTAGGGTAAAATAGGAAAAAAAAAACCACCTTGAAACCCACAGGGTAATTAATACTTAAACATGTAAGTAAAAGAGAATTTCTAAAGGTTTCACTTATTCATCCTTTCATTTACTCATGGATGCTATTTTTGATGCTTTAGTCAGGCAGAGAAGACCTCTCAGAGGGTGTGATATGTGAATAAGGAGGTTTTGTCGCATGGGTGTGACTTGGCTTTAGCAGTATGTTTAGTGACCTCATGATAGCTCACCTAGCTGTCCTTCTCCCGGTAGAAATGCCAAGGTGGGCAAAATGGAGATTTTGCCAAGGTCTCCTCTCTCTGCCTCATTTGGTACAAAGCCTTAGAGGAGACATTGAAAAAGAGAGCAAAATGAAGCTCCCTCTCTCTCATCACACCCCTAGGGTCTAGCATGTGGCTTGCAGACTCTCTTAAGAGTAAATACTGTCACCAAATCTGTATTGGTACTAGGATATTACCCGGACTTGGCTAGAAATCTTTGCCATTCTCCAAGAGACTGCTTGTACAATATTCCAGGAGTCATGAGCCTGGGGGTATTTGGCAAGGCTGTCCCTACTCAGGTCATAACACTGCTCACACGTTTTCTAGGTTGTTGCTGTTTGCTTTTCATATGCATCCAAATAAGATGTTCACATTTTCAAGTGAATGCTCACAGAACTCTCTGATTGCAAATGGCACTGGACTACATGAGCCACGATCTGTGTGTTTCAATTTGTAACTTCCACGAGATGATAAATTTCCAGTTGTAAAAATGCTGGAAACATTAGGGAAATGTTTTCAAACTCTCCTTCTCAACCAAGTCACTGATTTAAATGGAAAAAAAAATCCCTTGCATGCCAAAAAAGCATACTTCAGATGTCCCCGTCAACTGCGAGACAGTTGCTTTCCCATGAAGCCCTGCCATATGGACAATATGAGAAATCTCAAATTAAAATAAATTGTTATTCAGAGAGAGCCTTTTATTTGAGCCCAAACCCCCAACTTTACATTTTACAGCCTTTGCCACACAATTCTAAAGTCCAGTTGGGTTGTTTTAAAATATTTGTAGTATGTAATTCCCAAGTGAAACAGTCTTCTTTTAATCTCTGTTTTGTACCCTAGAGGCCTTGTAGCCATCATAAGAAAAACCATACGCCTAATGTTCATCTTCTGGCCTTCTACCTCCTCTTCTTTCCACTTAGGCTTCTGGATCTCAGATGCTAGGTTGGGTTACTAAGTCCTGGAGGATGAAGCCCTTACTTAAATTCGCTGGGCTGGCTTTGCCTAAGGCCTGTGGGGACAGAGGAAGAGATCAGCTGAATGGAAGCTTTGGTTTGGATTGTGTGGCCATTGTGGCCTTCAGGGAGATGGGTTTTGCTCACTGTGAATTCTTACCAGGAGGACAAGACTGGATTTTGTTTGGCTGTCATGGGTATTAAGAAAGAGGACATTATATTCTCACCTTTCTGCTGCCCCTTGCTTTTGAGTTAAGCTTGTTCTTTGGGGTTATTCCCTTTTATTACTTCCAGTTATAAATGGAGGCACGAGGCAAGGTGAGGCCAGGGTTGAAGCCAGTTGTGTTAGTATTCTGTGTCTGCTCTAACAAAACACTACAAGTCCGGTAGCTGAAAACAACAGAAGTTTCTTCTCAGTTCTGGAGCTTAGAAAACATGTCAGCAGGCTATGCCCCCTTAAAAGGCTCTAGAAAAATCCGTCCCTACTTCTGCAACTTCCATTAGTTCCTGGCATTTGTTGCCTAGTGGTAACGTAATTCCAACTTCAAAAAAAAATTGTATCCTCCCTGGGGCTTGAACTCAGGGCCTGGGCACTGTCTGTGAGCTCTTTTGCCCAAGGCTAGCACTCTATCACTTGAGCCACAGCTCCACTTCTTGCTTTTTGATAGTTAATTAGAGATAAGAGTGTCTGGAACTTTCCTGCCTGGGCTGACTTTGAACTGCCATCCTCAGATCTCAGCCTCTTGAGTAGCTAGGATTGCAGGTGGGAGCCACCAGTGCCTGGCTTCATAATTTCAGTTTTTGCTTCTGTTTTCCTGGAGCTCCCTTTTCTCCTGGTCTGAATTTCCTTCCTCTTGTAAGAGCACCAGTTCTATTGGATGAAGGCCACTACTTTGGGGGGTGGGAGAGACACAGTTCAGCTCATAACACTCCAAAGGAAGGGAGATAATTTTCTCTCCCCAGTGGAGATACTCCACTTTTAACACATATTCAAATGAGTGTGATGGCAAGCGGGGAACTTATTTCCCAATACCAGGGTAGGGTGGTGCCATGGTAGGGTGAACTGGTCAACCCAGAATTACATTGTAATCCACAAATTTAACTTCCATTGAACTTCTTGTAGGCAGAAGAGCAAGGGCACTTGGCCTAGCCTCCTAGTTTGGGAATCTTAACTCTAAATTCCCCACCACCTGGAGATTTAACTAGATCTGAAAAGTTCTTTTAACTGTGTTGCTTGTGATTTAATGCAGTTTATGTGTGGCATGGATGTCTGATCAGTAGCAGGATTAAAAGAAGGCTTTGGGAGCGCCCCAATTTATATCTGTTGTTGCTCTTCTCTAGCCAATCATACTGACTGAAAAGAGATTGTGGTTACCCTGCTGCCATTTCTTCAGTAGTCATCCTTTCTTACTTTTTCTTCCCTGGTTAGCTGGACCACCCCTTTAAGTAATCTGAGCTTCACGCCTATCTGTTGAGCTCCCTCATGAGGAAAGGAACATTTGCCACAAATCGGGAGAGGCATTCTATTAGAAGGGTTCCTAAGGATGACTTCTTGGTCAGAATCTTCTCGTGATTGGACTGTCCCTGGCAGTCTTTCTCTGATTCTTTGCTATTCAAGCCTAAGTTTCCCCCAGGGGCAGGGGAGAGAAGAAGTAGGAATTATGGTCTATGATTCAGTGATTCAAAATGGGATGTTGTTTGACTTCTGGAAAGCATCCTTCCAGTCAAAGCTTTCTTACTTTGCATAATAAAGAGGAGAAACTGGCCCTCGCTAAATCAACTCTAGATTCATTTGAGCACATTTTGAGGAAGCAGCAAAACAGTTCTCCATATTTTCTCTTCTGCCTTTCAGTCTGACACCCTTTGCTCCATTGTCTTCTTGGATTTTTTTCCTACCCTCAGAACAGCTAACTGTCTGGGATGGCTGCCTGTAATTTAAGAAGGTGAAGGCCATTATTAGCCTATAGCCTAGCAGACAATGAGATACAAGCTGAAAGCCCAAGAGTCGGAAATTTTACCGACATCAGTATACACTCTCACCTGGTCATTTCTATGAAAAAATATAAGAGATTTTGCAGACCTTCAGAACAAGAGCTACCATAAGAACAACACCAGTCTATGTTCATGTGGGGTTTAATTTTCTGAAGCAGTGCTCTGACCATGCATACTTAGTCCCCCGAAAAGGGGCGAGAGATTTTAATGGTAAGTTCCTTAAGATTTAGCAATGCAAGAAGCAGCAAAAGGCAAGGTATGAGACATAGTGCCAACACTGATTTTTTTTAAAAAAAATCATTTGCCTCAAAATGTAAAGAATTTAGGGGGGAACATTTTTTGATGTAAGTGTTAATTCAGCTAATCTTCATGGCAACAGCAGCAGACCATTGCTATTAATGTCCCTATTCAATAGGAGAGGATATCAAAGAACAGAGACTTACACAGCTCAGTAATTGGCAGAGTTGGAATTCAAATCCAGGTATCTGCCTCCATAATAAATCAATTTAAACATAGAAAATGGAGAATTGATGACAATTCTAGGGCTTTAAGATCTGCCCAGGCAATGAACCAAAATGACAATACAGACCTTGAACTCCTATATTACTCTGGGTTATTAATGTAAAATTATTTTGTCTGTTCAGAAAATATTCAAAACATTGGGTTTTGAAATCTCAACTTTCTATTCCTCCAGTGGCTGGCTTTAAAATGAAAGTATTTGGGGAGAAAAATATCCTCTCTTCCAATAGTCTAAGTATTTGTTACAATGTAAATAAATGGATTTTTAAAGAAATAAACAGCATTGTACTAAAAAAAAACCTGACACATTGAATTGAAACTCCCTTGTACAACTGCTTATGGATAATAAAAATAAACTAAGGTAGAAAAAAAGAATCAGGGTACTCACACTTGGGAAAGAAAGAGTTTTCATTTTAATTATTAGTATCTACAATGAATGTGAGGCTCAGAGAATTATTACTATTTAGTGGGGGCATGGAATGCCATTTCTGCCCAGAGATGTGCCCAGTGAAAAATCAATGTGTTTTTTTTCCCTGAGTAGTCCTTGCTATATCATTTCTTCTGTTCTCCTTCTAAATAATGAAACAAATCAAGAAAACATTGAGTTCTCCTTGGCAATTTGCCATTTCTTGCATTAATCTCTCCCCTCCCCTTTTCCAAAGTGGGGAGGGAAGGGAGCCATATCCATCCACTAGGGTCACACCAGATGTTACAGCTGTGGGCTTCTGGCTTTTCCATTATAATGTAGCTTCCAGAAGCTGTGTAGCCTGTCACTTTGACAATGCTAGTCCAAGGGTTTATATCTTTCTTTCCTTCTCTTTCTCTTTCTTTCCTTTCTTTCTCTTTCTTTCTTTGCCTTCCTTCCTTCCTTCCTTCCTTCCTTCCTCCCTCCTTCCCTCCCTCCCTTCCTCCCTCCCTCCTTCCCTCCCTTCCTTCTTTCTTACTACATTCTGTAGAAGACAGTATAAGAAAAAGACTTGTTCTGCTGTTGTTTAAAAGGTTCTGGAAGGAGTGTTGATTTATTGCTAATATACACTGTTCAAAATAGAAAGAAAAATGTCTTTTGTCCCCATGCTGCCTTTTGGTACACAAAAAGGAGGGGAAACTAGTGACCATCAATAGGGAAGTCACATTTTGCTCACAATTAAACCTTGTATCATTGGCTGAGAGGTAAGGGAAAGAAATTCTTACTTCTGAGCCTGTAGAGCAACTTCTAAAGGAGCCATCCGCTACGAAGTCCAGCATGGTCTTGCCACACAACTGTTGAGGGCATTCATTTCCAAGCCCCAGACACCCTGCACTTGTATTTGCATTTTCTGCCTGTCCATTTGATGCAGCACTAATGGGCTCCGGAAGCCTTCTGGGGTGTATCAGGTCTGCTGACAACAGGCAGAGAGGAAACACACTTGGGATCCCGGTGACTTTACTTCAGAAGTATAGACTCAGAGAGAAAAATAGTCATTCAGAAAGGCTTCCAATAACTAGCCTTTGAACTAAGGACTTGTGGACTCAGAATGGCCCACTGGGAATGATATTTAATGGAGATGCAAGGAAGCTCCTGGAAGCTTTGGTAAGTTGCTTTTGTCCTGTGCATTCTTTTTTTCTTTTTGAGAGAAGGTCTTGCTATGTAGTCTAGTCTGACCTCAAGCTTTTCAATATTCCTGTGCCGACTCCTGAGTCGGCTTCTACTTGGATATTTTTTATTTATTTTATACTTTATTTTATTTGGGGGGCTAAATGTGTAATACAATCACATAATGACACAAACAACTTTGGACATTATCTTTGAAAATTTAAGTCAAATATCAAATATTAAAAGAAAAAAACCAACGAGATCATTAACTTAGAATAATAGAAAACCTGAATATAATACAATCAGCAAAATAATTGCATTAAGTAATCATAACCCCAAAGCTAAGACAACAAGCTATTTCATATCTATGTTGTATCAAATAATAAGATGACAATAACTCCTAATGCGATACAAATTGCTTCTTTTTGTTTCAGTGACATATTTCCTTTAGATTTTTCTTTTTATTAATTTAGTTTAGGGGGATCGGGGTGGGGGGAGTGTAGTTGAGGAGGTGGGAGGGAAGGGATGGTAGGGGAAAAACAAAGGAGGAGGCAACAATGCTTGGTAAGAAATGGACTCATTACCTTGCTCATGTAACTGTAACCCCTCTGTACAGTATTTTCACACTAAAAAACTTATTTAAAAATTTATTTTACTTTTTTTATTATCCCTAAATAGTTGTACAAAGGGGTTTCAATTCAACATATCAGTTTGTGAGTACAATGCATCTTGATCAATGTTACCCTGCATCTCTCCTAACCCCACCCATCAATTCACCTAGTACACACTTGATTTGTTTTTTATTGTAAAGGTGATGTACAGAGGAGTTACAGATATATGTCAGGTAAGGAGCACATTTCCTTTATCAGCACTGTCACCCCCTCCCTCATTTTCTCCTGGTTTTTCTCTTCCTGATCCCCTTTCTCCCCAAATACTTGATATTTTTAAGAAGAAGCTTACATGTGTTAAGCCCATGAGAAACAAGCAATCCAAAAGGAAAAAAAATCAGTTCACCAGGGTATATTGCAAGATGGTACTTGGCTTTCTGCAGTTTAGTCTCATGGGGCTCAGTTGCCAATTGCTGCCTTCCATACCTGATAGTGCCAAGTCCTAGCTGTTCCTCATTTCGAAGAAAGCAGTAAACCTGCCCCCCCCCACCCCCGGGAGTTAGACAGTTGGAGGATGGTTCAGTGATTAATTAATTTAATTAACATATTTGGAGTTCCAACTGCCTTTAATATAATCTACCTTTCCAAAAACACATACAAATTTAGGTAAATATTTATGTGAAAATACCCGAAAATTGCCTTCCTAGCCAAGGTGGAGGAAGAAAAATGATAGTAGTCTGGATTCTACTGCCTCTATTACTGCTCTTTAGGGAATTTCTAAAATATATGGTTCTTTTTCTCAGGGCAAAATTTAAGTACATTTTTCTTCATCTGGTCCCACCATTCTCTCCCTTTCCCTCACCTCCTACCCCTTCCAATTTATCTAAGTCTGTTGGAAATGAACTAGCCCAGCCCATAACTGACAAAAGGGCAGGTAGATGGATAGCTGTATCTGTGAATGGGCAGTGAGGAGAAGCCATCTTCTTTATGGGGCCAGGAGGGCCTGAGAAGGCACAGGGCATTCCTTAATGCTGTGTGTTCTTCTAGTTGGTCTGCCTGCTTGAGAGCAACCCGCTATTGCTTCAGTAATGATGGGCGCTGGCCCTGGCTCAGGCAAAAAGGTCACCCACTCAGCTTTCTATGCCATGAAGAGAAATGAGTCAGGTCCTCCCTGAGAGGGTGTGAGCTCTTTGGCTGTTTATCACGTAGGGGCAGTTCTTCACTAGTCCAGCGTTTCACAAAATGGAGGTCTTCCTGTTAGCCTGGGGCTAGGGAAGAAAGCTGTGTGTTCTGTTCTTTGTGGAAAAAAAGAAGTAGCATTGGAATGAGGTTTTAGAAAGATGAGACACTAAAAAAGTAAAATATGAAGATTACAATTAGACCTGTTCTTTTTATTTGGGTTATGCAGCCAGGAACCACAGTGAAAACCTTTCTCCTCTAGTTATTAAAAACATGCTTGTCCATCAGTACCAGGGGAAATATATTTATTTTGCTACATTAACTTTAACAAGAATACTGAGCGCTTTTTAAACTGTAGTCAGGTTAATGTGGTCTTAGCATTATGAACTCCTCTTCTTGTTGTCCCCTTTGCTTCCCATAGAACTAAAGTGGTCTGGGTCCATAACAGTTCTGGTGGCTCATACCTGTAATCCTAGCTACTCAGAGGCTGAGATCAAAGTTCAAAGCCAGCCCAGGCAGAAAAGTCCCCATTCAGCACTCAAAAATCAGAAGTGGAGCTATGGCTCCAAGTGGTAGAGCCCTAGCCTTGAGCAAAAATGCTTAGGGACAGCACTGAGGCCCTGAGTTCAAAGACCCAAAAAATCTAGTAGGAATAGAGAAGTCATTCTTGCATTAGGGAAGTCTTAGAGCTCTAAAGTAGGATGTTCTTGTTTGCTCTAATCTTAGGTAGTAAGCACGTGTATACATGTACACACACATGAACAAAAACACCACTCATTTAGGCAAAATTTGATACTAGTTTCAATATAATCCTCATGGATAAATCTATTAAACTATGTTTAATATAAGTGCCATTTACCCTGTTTTAACCTCTGCCATCTCCACCTTCGAAAGGGCAATCTACATTTAAGAACTATTTAATTAATAGAGATTATATGCAACTACGATTTGTGTGTCTCTTAATTGTGGGCACCCATACCACTCATAAAGGCATTAAAAAAGGTATCAAAGGAGAGGAAGAGGCAAAAAAGTTATAATAAAATCACATCGTAATGATAAACTGAACTGATAGGAAATTCTTTATATTCTCATTTTTTACCCAATGGTACACATGACTTATGTGGCTAATGATAATTACTCTGAAGTTTATAGCAATGAAAGGAATACAATGTTTGAAAGCCCTTGGTCCTGGCTACCCTTAGAAACCACACTTACAGAGGTCTAGTATGGAGTGTTTACAATGTTCATGAAATGAGCTGATGAGGTTTAGGGCCATTAAAATGTTACTGGGGAATGGAATTAGATGCTGACCCAGACACCTGGTAAACCACAGTTCTGTTTCTCTCTGGGATGCTGAGTTGGTCATACTAACCCCACTAAAATTTGGACTCCTCATCTGTTAATTCAGCAGGATTCTATTTAAAGAGCTACTAAGCCCTTTCAATTGGAAAACTGTAAGATTTTAAAGTGGAATAACATTTGCTTTGACCTCATTTTTCTTCTGGGGAGATGGAGCTGAAGTTAAGTGTGACAATTCAGTGAAGTACTAGATAGCCTCTCTCTAAGCTGTAGCTATGATATCAGGAAGATTCATTAGTCAGTGGTTTTAACCTTTTATGGATCATGAGTGCCTCTGAGAGTCTAATGAAGACTCTGGATCTCTTTTCAGTAAGACACACATATGCCTATTTATGTTCACTTTGTGTGCTATCTCAGAGGTGATGGGATTCCAGAGGCCTATCAATAGCTCCAAGTTAAGAACTGCTATGCTGCATATTTTGAAGCTTTGCCCAAGCTCTGGTGGTTTATTGCTTTGCCATACAGGTCTACATTATAAAGTATATTTAGTATTTTCTATTTCTTTAGGCACTCTTAATTTCCAAGAGCATCTCAGGCCCTCAAACACCTACTTAGTCTTCCAGAACTTTCTTCTACCTCCTCAATTATGGTCAGGCTAATATTATTTAAATTTAACAATTACTTCTTAGTGTGCTAACTGTATGCCAGCCACATAAACTTAAAAATTCACATGTTTAGTCCTTATAAAAATCCTATGAGTGCTGGGTGCCGGTGGCTCATGCCTGGAATCCTAGCTACTCAGGAGGCTGAGATCTAAGGATCATGGTTCAAAGCCAGCCCAGATAGGAAAGTCCGTGAGACTCTTATCTCCAATAAACCACTCGAAAACCAGAAGTGGTACTGTGGCTCAAGCGGTAGAGCACTCGCCTTGAGCTGAAGAGCACAAGGATAGCGCCCAGGCCCAGAGTTCAAGCCCTATGACCAACAACAACAACAAAAAATCCTGTGAGAATGTAAATTTATTCAACTTCTCTGGAAAGTAGTATGGAGGATCTTCAAAAGAGAAACATAGAACTGCCCTGTGTCCCAGTAATTCCACTCCTGAGCATTTATCCAAAGAGATCAGGTGTAATAAATCCACAAGCACAACCATGTTCATTGCAGCACTATTTACCATAGCCAAGGTATGGAATCAGCATGATGTCCCTTGATGGACAAATGGATTAAGAAAATGTGTTATACAAACAACGGAATTTTACTCATCCATTAGAAAGAATGATATTGTGCCATTTGTAAAGAAATGGAAATACTTGGGTAAAATTATGATAAGTGAAGTAAATCAGACCCAGAGAGACAAAGGATTCATGTTTTCCCTTATAAGTGAAAGCTGGATTTAGCTTATAAACTTATAAGGAAATACATTAGGTGGTATGCAAGTATATACAAATGTAAGTGAAATGTGGTAGGTTCAAGGGAGAACTCAAATAGTGTAATTCCTGAGAAAGGCAAAGTCAAAGTTCAACAAAACAAACATCAGAAAGCAAGTACTTGAAAGGAGTGGGGTGGGGTCAAGGGAAAAAAGGTAGATAAATGAAGAGGAGAAGACAGGGAGAATGCAGTCAAGAATTCAATGTATATTCTATGTAATTAAGAAGAGATGGGAAGGGATGAGGTGGGAATGAATGAATAAGAATGATGAAAGGGGTTCATGTAACTGTAACCCCTCTATACAGTATCTTTACAATAAAAATATTATAAAAAGAGTAGAAACAAAGAATGTTAAAAAGGGGTGACACTGATCAAGATGCGCCATATTCATAAACTGCTTTGTTAAATGGCAACTCCTTTGCAAAACTACTTAATGATAATAAAAATATAAAAAACCCAATAAATTTGATAATGTTGTAATTTCCATACTAGAAGTGAAAAGCCTGAAACATACAAGGCTACAACAATTTTCTCAAGGTCATAGAATCAATGAGTGGTGAATCTGGGTTTTGAGGACAGCAATTTGGCTTCAGGTTCTGGAACCGCTATGCACAGTTTCATATATTTTGGTAACGGAGAGTTAAAAACAGAAGACATTCTATAAAACATTCAACAAGCTCACAAGACAATGATCTGTACAAATTGGGGACCAGACTAGGGGTGGAGGGAAAGTGGGAGAAAAATGAGGAAGGAGGTAACAAGTTCAACAAGAAGGGGGTAACAAGTTCACTACCTTACTTATGTAACTGTAGCCCCTCTGTACATCACCTTGACAATAAAATTAAAATAAAAAATAAAAAATGATGCTTCTCAAAATGAACTCCAAAAAATTCATCAAGTTGGATAGTTAATTATGTTTATTCCTGTATTTTAGGTCATTAAAACATTTACCTTAACACCTACTATATTAGTTGGGATATTCTTTGGAGCAGGAACAATCTGATCATGAGTGGCTTAAAACAGAATAAATAACTCATTAATTATTTACCAAAGAGGTGAGTGGTCCTAGAAATGATTTAGCAGCTTGATCGTGTCTCAATGACCCAGGAATTTCTCATATACCCTCTTGCCTATTCTCAGTGCTCCGCAAGTCTTTCTCTTATGATTATGAGCTTGAAACCTTCAACATTGGAAGCGGGGGCTAGTAGGAGAGGTCTCCTCACATACATTGCAAAGCCTCTCAGCAGACTTTCATTAGTCTCATTAGTCAGAATTTGGTAAAATGGCCACCTTGGTGTAAGGGAAACTGAGTCTGCAAATCTCTGACATTTCCACATTCTGGTGCCTGTGATGGCAAAGAGAGAAGAGGTATGAAATAAGCAGTGAGCATCTCTCCACATTGAGAGGGTAAGGAGGAAAATGGAAGTAAAGAGAAGTCTTTTGGGGGATCAATAAATTACTATTTATTTTTTTGTAGCTTAATAAAAGTCTCATCCTGATGTCTTTAGGAGAAGGTATTGAATAAAGCTGATAGGAGAAACTAGTTGGAACTACAGATTTGAAAGCCTTTTCTAGCAAATATGGAAGGGTGAGCTCTTGACCAATGACTTAATTTGAATTTTTGAAAAATGGTCATTTTATTATCTTCCCTAATGGAATATACATCAAATTAAGTGTGTCTTCCAGACATGAGACTAGAGTTAGCCAGATGGTGCAACTTTTCCAACCTTCGAATAATTCTCGTGCATTTTGAACAGTTTAAAGGCCTACAAGGTACCATTTTGGTGGGAGAAGAGCATTTGGCTAAGTGCTCTTGCCCTCAGCTTTGTGTCTGGATGGCAATGATTCTCCCTCCATTCACCTTATCGACTTAACTCCTTAAAATTCATGTCTGAGAAAGGAACTGTTTTTTTTCCTGCTGCTTTCAAGTTACCTATCACCACAATATCTGGTTTTGTGGTTTTGTTACGTTTTGTTTTCTGGTCTGAGTTTGAAGTCAAGGCTTCCTGCTTGTTTTGCTTGCTCATTCAGCTTGTACTCTACCATTTGAGCTCTGCTTCTAGCCTGGCTTTTTTGATGATTATTTTGCAGATTGAATTTCATGGACTTTTCTGCCTAGGCTGGTTTTGAACCCATGGTCTTCCAAATTTCAGTCTTCTAAGTAGCTAAGATTGCAGGTGTGCCAGATGGTTTGGGGAGGAGGGAGGGGATGGCAGGTGTCTTAGTTTATTCAGCTGGAGGAAA
Source organism: Dipodomys ordii (assembly GCF_000151885.1). Classification (NCBI taxonomy): domain Eukaryota; kingdom Metazoa; phylum Chordata; class Mammalia; order Rodentia; family Heteromyidae; genus Dipodomys; species Dipodomys ordii. The sequence continues at coordinate 6,251,824 of NW_012267366.1, read as the reverse complement.
TGCTGAAATAAGAATTTGAGTGCAAACAGTTATTCCGGGTAGTGAAGAGAACACTCGTGGGAGACTGGGGGAAAATTGGACAAGAAAAGGAAGTCAATACATAAAGCATGCATTATCAAACAAATTAGCACTGTGGAAATTGATCTGACTGGGAAGTTCTGGAACATAGTATAAAACACATACTTTAGGGTTCTTGTGCCTGTAGGTGAGAGAGCTGGGATATTTATATACTAAGACTCCGTTTAATTAGAAGACATCTTCCAAACAGTGTTAATTCCCTGACATTTCTGGCTTGCTACATAGGCAAGATACATCCAGCTTCAATGCCAACAGTAACCCCCAGACAATGAAATGCAGGTGCTGGCATTTGGAAGTGGTGAGGGTTAGGGGACTTAGTTTTCTTAGAATAAAATATTGTATTCGTCAGTTTTATTTTCTCTGTGGCCAATAACAAAATAAAGGAGGGAAGATCTAGAGTGGCTCCTGGTTTCAGAGCATTCAGTCCATGGTAATTTGGCTCCATATACTTGAGCAGAGCATCATGATAGTAGATGCATGTGGCAGAGGAGCTTCTTTACCTCATGGTGGACAGGAAGTAGAAATCTAGTCAAGCACTTGGGACCTACACCTCAAGTGACCTACTTCCTTTATCAAGTCTCCACATCCTAAAGTTTCCATTACCTCCCCAAATAATTCTACTAACTCAAGACCAAACATTCAACACATGAGCCTGTGGGAGACATTTTATATTCAAGCCACAGCAAACATTAATCTTCAGAGGAACCACTCTAGTTTCATGTGATCCTCATATTCTATATACTATAAACTTAACCCCCAATGCAATGATGTTGAGAAGTGGGACCTGTAAGATGTGACTAGGTGATGATAGCTCTGTCCTCATGAGTGGATTGATGTCATTATTGCAGGGAAATGTTTTACAAAGGAGCTTGGCCTTCTCTTTCTCTCCTTTGCATATACTCTCTTATATTTCTACCTTCTGCCATGGGATGATGAAACAAAAAATTTCTTGCCAGATACAGGCCCTTAGAGATTGTACATTCCAGTCTCTAGAACTATAAGAAATGAATCTTTGTTCTTCATAAATTACTCGGTCTATGGTTTTCTGTTATGGCAGCACAAAATATACTAAGATGGGAACTTTGAGTGTTAAAAACGTCTAGGGCTGCTTTTTCCTCATTTTATAATCAAATCAAAGGTGGCCCAGACAAAATCTCCTAGCTAGGCAATAGTGTGCTGCCACAACTCAATTCTCCTACCTTTTCATATTAGATTCTTCCAACTCTGACATGTTATTCATAAGCCAGGGTGATATTTAAAACAATAGCACATTATTGCTTGGTTGAATTATCATGCATTATGAAAATACTTTTTCTTTGTATTAATATGTGACTATTAAGAAAATATAACTGTTAAATTTAATAAATCACTTATGAGACAAAGCACAAATAATCATGTATACTCCTTTCTCAGCACGTATGCCTCTTAGGCATTAGATGATTTCCTCATGTCTGTGAATGAGACTGCTCCCAGTTCTGGTCCTTTTTTGCTATGCCCTTTGTCTATTCTCTGGGGCCTTCTGTACAGGACACCATGTGATACAGCAAGCTCCGTCCTCTTGCAACACTCCTAGTACTTTAAAAAATGAAATGAGGAAAGAATTTGTAAAACCTTATTGTCCCATGGGGAACTAAAGAAACTCTGCAGATGGTGCTCTAAGATATGAGAGTGTTATAGGAAAATCCTGGGGAAGAAAAACCTCAGTTTCAGAAAGAGTTATGAAGTAGAATACTTGGACAGTTGTGTCCTCATCTGGGGGCTTTCTACTGTCTGAGCTACAAAGCCTGCTGCTCACACACTTTCAGTGACTCACAGGACTCCTACTACTTTTTAGAGTATGCTATGTTCTAGTTTTCATCCACTTTGTTCTCATTTACTCTGATCTCACCTCCTTCACTTTTTTTTTTACAACTCTAGAATGGATTTAGTTTAGGGTCAGAGTTCAAAAGAATTGGAGCAGAAGCAAAGTGAGTATTATAATTTTATGAAAGTGTTCAGTTTGACCTCTCACTGTTAAGTAGTTTTTGACATCGTGTGTCCTGTGTTTGTAGCTAGATTTTCCAACTGAGAAAGAACTGTTATGAAACTTCCCTTTCTGCTTCTTGTTTAAATTGAGTGTGTGTGTGTGTGTGTGTGTGTGTGTGTGTGTGTGTGTGTACATTTCAAGAGTACAACGCAGTGGATTTGAACAAAGTGAGCACATCAATAGAACAAATTCTCAGGCTAAGGTATCCATATATAAAGCTTACTTCTTACTACCTAAAGACAATTTTTTTCGCTTTTTTTGTCGGTCATGGGCCTTGAACTCGGGGCCTGGGTGCTATCCCTGAGCTCTTTTGCTGAAGGCTAGGGCTCTACCACCTTGAGCCACAGCTCCACTCCCAACAATCTTTTTTTTCTTATCAAACCTAGGGCCTTGCACATGCTAGATGAATGCTCTACCACTCAGCTCCAGCTCTGTTTTGCATGTTTTTGAACTTTATATAAATGTAATTACACAACAGGTATGTTTTGTGATGTTGGACTTTTTTTGCTCAGCATTAGGCCTATGAGATGCATTCATGGAATTGAATTGCAACCGTTCATTTGTTCATTTCTGTATAATATTCAATTTTAATGAGCTAACTACAATTTCTCAACCCATTTTCATTGAATTCTTAGTAATAGTTTCAGAAGATCCTTAAGGTAGTATGAAATCATAACCATGTTTAGACATTTGTGCCTAAACGTAATCAACAGATTAACAAAGGCCAATCAAGTCTATTTGTTTTGCTAGCATACATTTGGAACTTACTGTGTGTTAGACATGACCTAAGTAATTTATAAATATGAATCAATTTAACTTGCATACCAACACTATTAGGTAGATTTATTCCCATTAAACAGATGCAGAAACTTAGGCACACGTTGGTTATATTCCTTGCTCATTAGCAGAATCCAGAAGAAGAGAAGTTCTGGCTGATGGGACTGGCTTGGATCATTTTCTCTACTGATGTCTTGTATATACTTTCATTTCAGCATGCTGTACACTGTGTTATATATCTGTCTTCTGCCCTTCTGGACTATGAGCTTGATCATAGTATCTATGTTTTATTTTTGCCAGTGTCGGTTCACTGAGTGAGACAGGGGTTAGCCTGGAGTAAGCTTTGTATGAGGAATGAGTTAGTGTGGGCACTGAGCTCATGGATGCTTTCTCATAAGGTGTCTAAGATGTCCTTAGATTTTTCTGGTACAAACATTCAAAACAGGATCTGTGAGGAAACAGGGAGGAGAGAAAGAAAGAGAAATAAGAGACGGCTACGTTGCCCTTTGCCCTTACACATGATGCTAAGATGAGTTTTATAACTTAAATAGAGGAGAAAAGATGAAGAAAAGCCTAGAGTTATGCTGTTCAAAAGAATGTGTAAGTTTATATTGTTTTAGTAGCCACATTCTACCAAGTATAAGGTAGAATGAACTGCAATAAGTAGAAATAGGTGGAATGACCCATAATAATACAAATTAACTAAAGATATCCCAAATAGTATGATTTCAACACAATCAATATATGAATGAGGCCTTTTAGATTTTTACTAGGTCTTCAAAGTCTAAAATCTACCTTATCTTGGAATAGCCACATTTTAAGTGCCTAATAGCCATTCCGTACTGATAACTACGGAAGTCTACAGCTTAGTTACTCACCATGTGGTCTTTGGATGAGCAGTCTCATATCCACAGGAAGTTTACTAGAAATGTAGATTCTTGGTATCCACCCCAGTCCTATTGAATCCAAGCCTGTCTTTTAATGAGCTCCTGGGGTGATTTGATTGGACATCAAAGTTAGAGAAAGCAGCCTTAGTGAACTGTATTGCAAGGGCATTTTCTAATGAATGGCAGATAATAAGTGCCTATCCCTGAAATCACAGCTACTGGCTCTCTCATTAACTTCATTAGTTAACTTCCCTCCTTTTCCTTTCTTTCCCTCACAGATTTCCTTCCTTGCTTGCTTGCTTCCTTCCTTCCATTGGTTTTACCACATTAAAATGAAGACTTTATTTATTTCAATCAATACTGCTGCTCTTCTTAAATGACAGTGCTAAATTAAATCCTGCCAGCTCATTCTTTGTGAATGAAGGGAAGGGGATTCAGCCATTGCCCTATCTTTCTGTTATTATCTTGTATTAAATATCCTTCAATTAGTATGTGCAGCAGGTTCCCTATAAGACCTACTGCTGGTTTATGCCACTCATGCATTAACCTCATTGGTTACCAAACATCCCTATTATTACGCCATTAAGAACCAAGCTTATTCACCTGCCAGTCCCATTACTTGCCATTTTTCTCTTTGGTCATTTTTTCCCCAGATAGAATTTTAGTAATTGTTTCTATATCCATCTTCTCATCTATCTTCCAGGAATTTCCTTCTCCTTGCAATTGTCTGGTCTTCTTTCTTTCTCTGCCTTGGTTTTTTTTTCTCCCCCACCCCTGCCACAGTGGTGTTGTCTTTCTGCAATTTTTTAATACCACTCTTGCTCCCCGGGAGAAGGTAATTACTTGGTTGAGAACAGGTTGGTTATAACTGTGTGCGCACACACCAAGCTGGAGCCGCGTCAGCAAGGCTGTTTCTAGCCCCGGCTGGCTGCAGCGACATTTGGCAAGTCATCGCTTTCCAACCCCATCCAATTGTTTCTGCCAGTTTGATGAAATTGTGAAGCAGCTTGCAATATTGGTAATTTGAAGATGGATATTACATAGGGTTATAGATTTGTATTTTGAAATCCTGTTTCTGTATACTAGTCTACCTTGTTTTTAAAAAAAAAAGCAATGAGATATAATTTTAGCTGTGTGTAGAATATTATACTTGAATTGTGAGAGAGACAATTCAAAATGAGGATAGAAATGCTCAGTCTGCCAGAATGTGCTTTATCTTCAAGTTGACATTTTGCCAAGGAAACAATGGAAGCTTTCCATTTTGCTTTCCTTGGATTTTGCCTATAGCAAGAGGAAACAATCAACAATGGCTGGTGGGCCAAATCTTCCCACCTCTTGTGCTTTCCTTGGATTTTGCCTATAGCAAGAGGAAACAATCAACAATGGCTGGTGGGCCAAATCTTCCCACCTCTTGTTCTAATGTAGACAGTAAGCTAAGGGTGATTTTTACATTTTTATTTATTTATCTATATATATTTTTTGGTACTAGGGTTTGAAGTCAGGACTTGTACTTGCTACTTGGTACTCTTACCACTTGAGTCTTATCCCCAGCCTTCTATTAGAAAATAATCTTTAAAAAGATAAATGGCTTGTGACATGTAAAAACGACGTGAAATTCACATTTCACTGTCCATGAAGTTTTTTTGGCACACAGCCATGTTGTTTTTTTATATATTGTCTACAGTTGCTTTGTGCTATAGTGACAGAATTGAAAGGTTACAACAGACTGTATGGACTACAAAGCCCTGAAAGATTGACTTTATCCCTTTAAGACAGAGCTTGTTGACAGCTGGCCTATTGGACACTAGTTTGTTCCTAATTCTGCAGTTCAGGAAGCTTTAAAAGCAAAGAAGCCCACCACTAAATTCCACCACTACAGGTACTTATTTCATTGTTAGGGAGTATATCCCAGGAATTGGACATTTAAAAATTCTTCAGCTAAACACTGTTGGCTCATACTTATAATCCTAGCTACTTAGGAGGCTGAGATCTGAGGATTGTGGTTTGAAGCTATCTCCAATAAACTACCAAAAAATAAAAGCTAGAAGTGGAGCAATGGCTCAAATGGTAGAGCACTATTCTTGATCAAAAGAAGCCCAGGGACAGTGCTCAAGCCCCGATTTCAAGCCCTGTGAGCAGTATAAAAATAAAATATTTTAAAATCAAAACTCTTCATGTGGTTTTCCCTTTCCAGCTACAGCTGAGAACCACATAATCCAGTAGAAGGACATATAAAACTACATTTACTCATGATGATGTGACGATCTAAAAAGAATTTTCCCTCCTATAACATGGAAATGTTCATTTCCTTTCCTTTCCTTGTTTGTATCAAGCTGTTTCTGATTCTTGTCAGCCTGCCTAGTTCTCACTTTGTTTCTCTTCCTTATCTGGCTGTCTTTTGGGCTCACATGTTTCCAGACACAACTGAAGAAAAGTAAAATTGAACAATGGCTTCTTCTAAGGCTACGGCCATCTCACTGGAGAGTTCCATAAGGAATTCATGGCTCTGCCTGCAGCAGGCAAAAGTATAGCTGAGAAGAGGTCATTTTTCTCCTTTGATCATCTAGCAATTTTCTATTCACCCCCTCTTTCAAGATGAAGCTTAAGAACTGACTTCATTTGAACCCTTTCTGCCTGCTCTGGCCTGCTAGAATTGCCTCCTCCAGCTTCTGTATCCCCATTGCAATGTACATAGGCATTCTCCCAGTCGCTGAGATACTAAATGGCACTTTCTGCCTCCACTAGAGTGTTTTGCTTGAGCATAGGGCCATGTCTTTTTTTTTTTTGGTCCGGTCGTGGGGCCTGAACTCTGGGCCTGGGTGCTGTCCCTCAGCTCTTCAGCTCAAGGCTAGCGCTCTACCACTTGAGCCATAGTGCCACTTCCGGCTTTTTTCTTTTTGCTTATGTGGTGCTGGGGAATCGAACCCAGGGCCTCAGGCATGCAAGGCAAGCACTCTACCACTGAGTCACCTTCCCAGCCCCAGGGCCATGTCTTGTTCATTTCTTTGTTCCTGGTTCCTAGTATCATGTTTATTATTCAGCAGATGGTCAACATACATTTTATAATGCAGAAGGGAAGAGATGAAGTTCAGGATCGCAAGGTGTTTACTTCAGTATTCTTATTGAAATTGGAAGCTGCAAATCAGAGACATAATGTAGTATTGTTTGAAAAAAATGGAAAGAGCAAACTCTTGACTTTGGCAGAAAGCTTTGGTGAGAAACACTGACATAGCAAAGAGAGAGAGAGAGTTGTAAGGATGTTTATTAGATAATACTGTCATTGTTGGGGCTACTATAACAAAAGTGCCTTAGACTAAGTGGTTTATAAATGACTGGCATTTACTTTATACAGTTCTGGTGGTTGGAAGGTCCAACCTGTTTCAGAAATGGCTGCTTCTCACTGGGTCCTTACACAGTAAAAGAGATGAAGGAGCTCTCTGAGGTCTGTTGGATAGTGACATTTCCATAAGACTCTACCCTATGACCTAATCACTTCCCCAAACCCTTATCTCTTGATACCATTACACTGAATTCTACATATTGATTTCTAAGGCGAATGAACAGGTATTATAAAATGAAATGGAAATAACCACTCATCTGATGAACAAGATCTAAGACAGATCTAAGACAAGAAAAGATTCACCAGGGCTGTAGAAAAGCTCTACTGGGTGAATAAGTGAATCTTTAGGACCAAAAGTTTCTTCATCTATGGAGGGTCATGATGTTCAACTCCCCAGCACCAGACCACTCCAACTGATGAACCTATAGTTCGAACTGCTCCAGACTCAGCTCCCAGGCCTTTAATTGATCTTATTGGAAGAATCTAAGTGACTGTGTATGAAAAAGAAACACTTCTTCACTAAGTTTTGTCTGAAAGATAGCTTTGCCATCAATGATAAATGCAGGTAACAAATCACAATAGCAATAGCAAGACCTGTGACTTTGTCACTAATGTCATTTTCTATGGTCATCACCAATTTAGAATCATGGTAGTAATTATGTCTGCTACCAGAGTTTGTTATTTAATATGTTAATATGGAAACATATACGACTACATCAGATACTTGTTGAATGTCCAAATTAACCTTAACCTGAATAAAGGAATTAAAATAAAATAAAACTCTAATCATATCATTCAAATAATTTCACAAGCCTGCATATTTTGCTTTACACATTTAAAACACTCAGGGCTGCTAGGCCTCATTATATTATCAAAGAAGTTCCTTATCCTGTAGTGTTTATTTTGTTAAAGTATAAGCTTTGCACACATTATGGGGCATATTAAACTTAGTAAAATATGTTTTCTATATCATCAGAACAGATTGTGGTAATTTTGTATCAGAAATGACTTTAAGAAAGCATATCTGTCCCCAACCAGGTTAATGAGATAGGAAGAGGAAGTTCTGCCAGGGGAATTGGCAAGAGGATGAAGAGAGAAACGCTTCTCTTGGTCTGGACTTTGTCATGTCTGGATGTCACAGATCATCCTGTTATGACCATTCTAGAGTGTGGGAGAGTGGATTGGCACTGGAGGAGCAATGTGATGTGCCTGGAGTCTGCCTTACTCTTTGGTTTTGACTGTGATCTTTGAAAACATTTGCTTCCCCATTATATTTACTTGAAATGGTAGGACCTGACATCCCTGCCATTATATAGTCTAAACATGCAAAATCTCATGATCTGTCTTTGCTAGATGCCATGAATTAAGAGGTACATGTATTGAATATAATGCTTTGGATTTATTTATTTTTTTACTTCATCACTCTTTAGGAATTGGTGAGGATAATGAAGCACTAGTTCTACTCCTATTATACATAGAGAACATAAAGCTAACCATTGCCTTGGTTGCTCAGTGCTTTCTCCTTGGCAGGGCCTTTATGGTTGGCATTCACAGCAGAAGTACAGAACTTCAAACTTTGTAACACCTACAATATCTGTCCTTATGCTGGAGCTAGCTATCACAATCACCGGAACACATGGATGCCAAGAAATGCAATTTATATATCCAGGAAACGGAGAGCAGAAAGTATTTGGAGAATAATAGTAATGGCTACCATGTCTACCACAGTCTCCATCTGTTATATTTTAGTAGAGCCTCCCCTGAGCCTACCATATTTCAGTTAGTACACACAGACACACAGACAGATACACAGACACACAGACACACATATATCCTTGGATATCACCCTGAAGTACTTATAGTTTATAAATTAATTCTAGGTTCCACATATCAGAGAAAAACATGCATCCTTTTTCTCTTGAGGCCTGACTTACTTCATTTCACATGATTCCACCACCCCCATGTCCTTCCAGTCCTTTGCAAATGATGTAATATCATTCTTTCTAATGCAAGAGTAAAATTTCATTGTGTGTGTGTGTGTGTGTGTGTGTGTGTGTGTGTGTGTGTGTGTGTGTGTAGATAACATTTTCTTGATCCATTCATCTATTGAGGGACATATGGGCTTATTGCATACTTTGACTATGGTGAATAAGGCTGTATGTAAAAAAAAAACAAAAACAAAAAAACCCTATGGAACATTTAAGAGTTCTGTAGGGTTTTTGAAAGCAAATATTTACTTCAAGCTTTTGCTTACTTCCTAGAATCCAAGCTCAGTTAGAGACAGAATAGCTGTTGTGTTTTACTCAGAATATTATTTCCCTTACACTTTGTTATTGGTAAAAGCCCATGTATCCTGGCTTGTTTTTAGTTCTGTTAAGGAGGGATTTCTCAGGGCAGCTGTTCCTTATCAGGTGAATAGACTTCCTGTGAACCCACTCACCCAGCCTGCTGATCATACCCATGCAACATTTGAATACCTCTGAGATGCAAGTCTGATTCCCCACTACTTATATTATAATTTATCTTTTTGATCCTCATTTGATTCACTCCTCAACTACAATACACACTCCTTGAGTGCTGAGACCATGTCTCCTTTCACATGATAGCCCCAGCTCCTAGGATAATATCTTACCCACATAAAATGCCTTGCAATATTTGTCATTGATGATGAAGTGATTCTAAAAAGCAAACAAAATGGGTTTATGATAAAGATAACCATCCATGCAAATAATGAAAGGCAAACAGTTCTCAAAGGATAAACAGGACCCAGAATGTATTTTACCCCAGGCACTCACTGATTCGATATGTGTGTCCTGACCTCTAGCAAATGGCCCTGTGTGTAAGAGTCTGCAAGTTCGGGTGCCTGGATGACATTTTATGTGGCTAATGTTTAGAGGATTGTTGCTCTTCAGGAAGGCTTTATTGAATCTGCATCCCAGAAAGCAGCACATGCTTAGCCAAGTCTATGTCAATTAAAAGAGGGCATTTTGTTTTATTTTCTTTTGTGTGTAAGACCTTAAGTAATTCAAAGCAACGTTTTCAAGCAGAAAAAGGTTGTCTTCAGGCCCTTTGCTTTCTATTTTGATTCCCTTCCCAATTTTAACTTTCACTCCAATGCACATCAGCTGCCTTCTATTTGGAAAATCCAAGAAATTGTTTTGATTTTTTTTTGTTTTATGACTCAAACCTATATATTGCTGGCTGCCATGGTATTATTTCTCCCCACACACTCATTATTCATAGTTACAGGGGAGACAATATTTCAAAATAGTATGTAATGTCTGTTACACATTTAGATGCATAATATTTTTGTCAAGATGGTCATTTCATGAAACTTATAAGTTCGTCATAGAATAATGTGTGAGGGGTTTGAAAAGCTTGTGTGTTTTCATTTCTTTCTTTTGGATATGTTACTTCTTTGTAATATAGTCCTACTTTTTTATGGCCCCCAATTTTTGGCAATGGATTTAGAGTAAATTAAGGAAAAAGCATTTCTTGAAGTCCAGAAGGAAGACATCTTGATTTCAAAATCTTAATGTCAACAATAAATCCCAAATCTCAGGTCCTGTGATATCTGGCCTGTAACTTGAATATGGGGTTTCTCATTTTAGTATAGTGAGATTATAAAGTATAAACAGTGGACTAGCTTCCCTTTCAAAAATTGAGGTTTATACCTATCTTTATTATTTTGAGCATTTTTCTAATTAGTTAAAATTGTTCTTAGTGCTACTTACAGTAAGATTCATTGTTCTCTCTCTATTGCTCTCTCACATACACATATACGCACATGCCACATGCTTCACATATACCACAGGTTCTTGTTCTTGTTTTCATTGTTCTTTAACTGGTTTCATTTTGCTGGTTTCTTCACCTAAGTTCCACATTTGTTTTGGCAAGTATTTCTTTACAAAGTAATCTAAGCAGTGCTCTTGGTTGTAAATGGATTTATCCAGTAAGATTACATGGAAAGGGAAGGGGAGTAAGGGCTTTCCTAGGTGCCACTGAAGTATGGGTTATCTCTCCCACTGCAATATTTTCAAGTTCCCAAAATCAAATTTCAAATTTTCATCCTGCTGTAGGAAGTCCAGAATGAAAGTCAGTACCCAAACTATGAAGACATTTTTAAAGTAATTTGAAGGAGTTCTCACTGGGGATTTGAGTTGTAAGTGCCTGTTCCATTCTATTTAAAAGTTGGACCAGTGATGAGTTACAGTCATGAACAGCTGGTATTACTGGGTGATAAAAACACAATGGTGATTAGACTACATTGTCTTTAGTAATTCACTTTTAGAAAGGGCAATTCTTACCTTCCTAACCTGGGAAGGAGGGAAACCATTCAAGAATAGCACTAGTGGTTCTTGCAAGGGTACCTAAGGAGAATTCATGTGGTCACGCCCAGCCGCCATTGCTTTTGTTTTAGCTACAGGTCCACGATGTTTTCCTTGGCCAAAAAACGCTATAAGCCATCTCCAAGTTCGAAGCATTCAGCAAATAATGGCAAGGCAGAGCCACCAGAAAAGAGCACCTGATTTCCATGACAAATGCTATATTAGCTGGTGGAGTCACTTTCTGCCTTGCTGCATGGACTTATACAGCAACACAGGTTGGAATTGAATGGAACCTGTCCCCAGTTGGCAGAGTCACCCCAAAGGAATGGAGAGATCAGGAATCATGCCAGCTGGGGTAATACTGAATTATTTCAAAACCAACTCATAATTGATGCTGAATGAAAGCCCTATGTACTTAATGAAAATGTGACATATTGAAGGAATAAAATATATTTGAAACCTCAAAAAAAAGAATAGCACTAGTAATTTTTCCATCTATAGCTCATCACAATGAGTGCCATCTTAGATGCAGGAAAATATAGGACCATCAGAATATTACCAAGTAATGTATTTTTGGAGCAAAATGGGCCCATAAAATAATGGTGCTCACTGGAAGCATAACGCAAGCATCTGTGCAATTAAAAAATATTCTCCGAGTGAAAATGTGAAAAGAACGAAGTGAATCTAAATAAGTGCATCTAATTTCAGTATAATATGTTAATAGAATGCACCCAAGATATTCTTGTTTCATCAATATAAAAACATTGATGAGCTCTTTTACATTCTTTTTGGTATTTAGGGGTTTTGTTGGCATGTACTTTACCCTTATAGCATATCTCAATTAAGAATTTCAAGCACTCACTGGCCACATGTGGCAACTGACTGCCATATTGAATGGAGTAGGCATGGGAAATATTTTATCCAGTACCTGTCCCTGATAAATAAAGACCAAAGAACACAGAAGCAAGCCACTTGGCCACAGTTGAACTGCAATGGCAGAGAGCAAAACTGGAAACCAGATCTTTTAATTATTCCTCAATATGCAATAATTATTCCTTAATATACTTTCCTCTACTTCAAAAGTTGGAGGTTTTTGCTCTTTTTCTTCTTTCTTTTCTCTGAAATCTTATTTACTCCCCGCTACACATCTTGATTTTACTTTGCTTTTACAGTTTTTCTTCACACCATTTTAAAACAGAAAAAAGAGGCAAAACAGATTCTTGTGTGAGACTTCAGCAGTGATTTGATAAAGGCCCTAACCAAGTTAAGAAGGAAATGAAGATACATTAAACAGTATTTTATTGTTTATTGTAAAAGTGATGTACAGAGGAGTTACAGTTACATAAGTAAGGTAATGAGTGCATTTCTTTTTGAACAATATTACTCCTCCCTCGTTTTCTTCCATTCCTCACTCCCTTCCCCCACAAGTTGTAAAGTTCATTTCCAAAAATAGTGTCTAGTGAGTATCACTGCTGCTTTGGTTAGCCCCTTGTTCCACCATTTCTGTGATTCCCCTTCCCTTCTGCAAATCAGATACACTTACACTCAAGACAAAGGGTACAGAAACCAAAAACAGTGACAACAGGGTATAAACCAAAGGGGTAAAAAAAAGAAATAAACAAACAGTACATTATAAAAACCTCTTGTTCCCATTTCTTGGAGTTCATTTTGATAAGCTTCATTTTATATGGTAAATAGCTATGGAGCTATTGTGATCCTCTGCTAAGAATAGCATGGACATATTCTAGTTATTACAAATGAGGGAAACCTTGCTACCTGTGTTTCTTTGGGTCTGGCTATTAAGTACTATTTCAAAAGCCCATCACTGCTTTAGACGAGTTCAAATCTCGAAGACTGGGCAAAATTGCACCTGGAGTCCCAGAAATGGTGTGTAGAGGAATAATGAAGCTGCAAGCAGTTACTAGGGAAATGATAGAGAAGAGAAGAGAAGAGACGAGACCCTGGAGATGGACGCATGTCTAGATTTTCTGACTGGAAAAGGCAAATTATAGTAGGGGAACACATATGCCTGGCACTTATTATGTGGCAGATGCTGGTTCTCTGTGTTTTGCATATTGTGACTTATAGATTCCTTACAACAACTTCATGAGATATGTACTAAAATTCCCCTTTCTTTTCAAATGAGGAAAATGAGGCCCAGAGAAGTTAAGAACCTGCCTAAGAAAGACCTGGTTCAATGCTTTGGTGGTCTGCTATCACATTCTCTTGGTTACCAGCCCAGCTCTGATCTTCTGTCCCAGGTCTGGGACTTAGGCTTTCATTGCATTATATATCCCTAACTGAATTATTAGATTCTCTGTTCTTGGTCTCATGCTTGCAAGATGCTGACAGAGAACCTTGATGCCTCAGGTTCCTCTCTCCTTAAGTCACTCTACAAAACCTTCTTTAAAGCTACACTTGTGTGTCCATTCTATTTTCTGTTATCTCCTAAGAGACTTTCACTACTTTTGCCAAAGCATTGGAGAGAATTATATTCCTTTTTTTGTCAGTTGTGGGGCTTGAACTTTGGACCTGAAAGCTTTCCCTCAGCTCTTCAGCTCAAGGCTAGCATCCTACCACTTGAGCCACAGCGCCACTTCTGGGTGGTTTACTGGAGTTGAGTCTCACAGACTTTCCTGCCCAGGCTGGCTTTGAACCACAATCCTCAGATCTCAGCCTCCTGAGTACCTAGGATTCGCCCTGTTTGGAATTATATTCTTTACCTAGCAAGTTCCTATGGAACTTTTTCTCATCACTGAGATTGTCCCCAGTAGCACGTTCATCCCTGTAACCTAGTTTGATTTTTCAGGACTGGCCTCTCCCAGTTTTCCTGCATTGGTGAAAGTTTCCAGTTATAAGTGAAAATACAGTACCTACCGACAGATCTGGAAAGTGATTATTATTAAGAAATCTTCTTGAAAACTGAACTCAATCCCCTCTCCTTCTTTTGGATGGTGTTACTAAAGTTGCCAATAAAAATGATGTGTTAAGCAGAGTATATCTGGATCTCAGCAAGGTATTTCTGTGTTCTCATATTTTTTGTGAATGAGAAGCAAAGAATATAGTCTGAATGACAGGATAGGTATATGAATTCATGTCTGATCTTGGATATCAATTTGAGGGAGCGCTCCAATACTGTAAGAACCTTTGACCTAATTTGGTCTTATGCTACTTTAAAAAAATAATGGGTAATAAATCCCAGAAAATTGGTAGAACATGCAGAATAGAGATTCCATAGCCAATCGGAAGACTTAGAATTTAAGAGGTTCTCAGCAAGCTAGAAGGAAGGGTTAAATAAGGAAGTACGCCAATGCATGTACTTTTGTTTATAATTAAATTGTGGAATAGTATAAAAGAGGCCTGGGTTAACATTAGTGTGGTGGTAGTGGGGGAGTCTTAGGATCTTTAATTTATTATGAACTCCTCATGAGCCAAAAGTCTGCATGACTGCCTTGTATTAAATGTCATCTTGGTCTAAATTAATTACAATATAATGGGAAAGCTAATTCTATTGTACTTGGTACCTGCCCAACTCTGTCTGGGTTATTGTACTTAGATCATGGCAGGCTGACAAGCTGCAATGGATCTGAAATAGGAAGCCAAAGTAGGAAAGGGCCTGGAACCAATGGTGTATTGGAGCTGGCTGGTGCTCACATCCAGATATTGCTCTGTACTTAGGAATTTTGAGAACTTGTTGTTTAACCCTTAGTAGCTAGACATGAGCTGTGGTGGAAGCCTTTGCACAATTGGCAAATGCTACAAATCAGATTTTTTTGTCTCTTTAATGTGGGTTTGTCAGACCACTAGTCATTAATTTTCTGAATTAGAGCTTGATTGAAGCCAGGGAGTGTGTTATAGTCAATGTAAACAAAAACATTCACAAAGGTTGTGATAAAGGCTTCAGGGTTGTCTTTTAATACTTGAAGTGTTTAAATTTGTTTTTTTCAGCAAATCTTGTATATACATTTTCCTAATTTGGGGAGGGGAAGGGAAATAACAAAATGCTGAAGTAAGGATACAGTTGGCCCATTGTAGCAAAGAGACGTACAAGACACTATGTTGAAAATGAACTTTACAACTTTGAGGGGGAGAGAGAGGAGTTGGGGAGGTGGGGAAGAAAGGGATGATAGTGGAAAAAACAAAGGAGGAGGTAACAATGCTCAAGAAATATACTCATTACCTTACTCATGTAACTGTAACCCCTCTATACAGTATCTTTACAATAAAAAAATTCAAAAAGAGGGTTTCACCTTCAAAAAACAAAAGAACGATGCCACTCCAACATTCTCATCTTTACCTTTAAGAAAGAAGACACTGGGCTTGCTCACCTTCCCCCCCATCCAGAAGGACAGCTGCAAACTGCCAGTCAACAGGAAGAAGTTGCTGTCAAATTTCTATTATCTTTGAAAGGTATGCTTTATGTTTTATACCATAATGGCTTCCCATAGCTCTGAATATGTAAATAATGACTTGAATGGTCACTCTCCAAACTTTTGTGAGTATGACATAGCTGAGGATTTTGTTTAAAAAGCAGATTCCAATCCTGTAAGGCTGGAAGAAAGACTCAGATTCTGAATTTCTGACAAATCCTGGTGTGATGACAAAGCTGCTGGCCTACTAGGCATACATTGAAGAACACGGTTGGTATTAGGATCCAATGTTTTTACTTTGTCTTCTCCCACCTCCATTGTATAGTAAATTGAACACCTCAAGATGATGTACCATGATTGATCTGGAGTTTCACACCTTACAGCCTCTTTGGTTCTCCCAGGAATGTGTACATGCTTGGAGTCAGAACTTTCTAAGACTTATTTGTATTTCAAATTTTGTTCTCTTGTTGAATTCTTTTTGTTTGAATAATGCTATCACCTTGTACTTTCTGTTTGCATTAAGAATTATTGTGAAAAAAAACAGTGGAGGAAACATATTCTTTTACCAATTGGAGGAAAACTGTCAAGGATGTCATTAATTACATTATGATCTGTTTTCTATTTGAGGGCTCAAGGGACTTTATTCTTGTTTTATTTCCAGGAATTGTTTTTACTGGGCAATTGTGTGTGCATGTGCACACGAGTGTGTGTGTGTGTGTGTGTGTGTGTGTGTGTGCTGGTCCTGGGCTTGAACTCAGGCCCTGGATGCTGTCCCTGAGCTCTTTTGCTCAAGGATAGTGCTCTACCATTTGAGCCACAGCTCTACTTCCAGCTTTTTGGTGGTTAATTAAAGAGTCTCCTGGACTTTTCTGCCTGGGCTAGCTTTGAACCATGATTCTCAGATCTCAGCCTCCTGAGTAACTAGGATTACAAGCATGAGCCACTGGCACACGACTTAATTTGTTCTTTTTTTTTTTAATCTTACCAGTACTGGAAATTTTATAGTGGCTTGTGTTTTTTCCTTTCAATCAACATTGGTTCCATGCATATTTATTAAGCACTGGGTAGGTGTCAGGCATCAGTCTGGGGACCAAAGCCTGGAACAAAACAGACATATATCCAGTATCTCTTGGCCTGATTGTTAGGAAATACAGAGCCCCATTCAAAGCCCCATTCAACAACTGCAAAAGACCATATGAAATACATTTCTGGATGGAATTTAGTCTCCAGCTTCATGATTCTCCAGTCTTTATCATCCAGTTATCTGGTCCTCTCAATTTTTCTTTTTCTATCACATTTAAATGTTTCTAAAACTGTTCCTTTTATGGAACAAGGCAGGGCACAATATTAAAAGATGGAATAACAATGAATCTAGTTTTAGGGACTTCAATTGGCTTTTATTTGTAATTCTAACACTTGGCAACAGTCTGTATCAAAAATGGTTCAGATATCTCTGTCCTATGACATATTTAGGTTATATTTATTACCAGGGAAAAGGAAGTGATATAAGGAAAACGGAAGTGGAGTGTGAAGACAGCGGAATCAGTCACAGCTCGGTATTTGTCTTATTTGAATATGGTTTGAACTGTTTGTTGCCTGTGATTGACTGAAGCTTGGCTGCTTGTGATTGGCTGAGACCCAACTATTTGTTTCAAAAGCGACTCAAGCTAGGTTTTCATTTTGTTCATGTACTAAATTAGGCTGTAGTTCATTGTATAAGGATTCATGAAGCAACTTCCTCGGGTCAAATGTAGGTTGATTTCACATAAATGTTGTCTACTTTTCTGAAATAAAGCAGATACAATATATACATATATATCTGAAAAGCAGACAAATATATTAAATATTTAATGCCATCCTTAACTGTCAGGCTTTATTAAAATTTTGTTTTATTTAAGAAACATTAAATGTGTGCACCTGAAGAAATTATAAAAAAGCCAATGCAGTCAGACTGTCAGACACCAAACTTTATCCTAATGTACAAATAGTCTAAGATTCCATAGTGAAATGGCTCATCTTATAGTGACTTTACTGACATGGGAATCAGCTATTGATTTTGTGGGGGAATTCTGACATGGTTCTTCCTAACTTGAGGGACTTTTCTAACCAATCTGGCCTGGGACTTTGATTCTCCTGATCTCAGCCTCCGACCATTAGCTAGAATGACAGGTGTGCATCATTATGCCCAGATATTGGTTGAGAAGGAGTTGCATGAACGTTTTGCCTGGACTGATGTCTAAATGTGATCCTTCTGATCTTACTCACAAGTAGCTAGGCTTACAATTGTGAGCTGACAGAATCTGGCTCAGTTTTTCTATATACAACAATGGTTCTTCTTCCCCTTGTAAGCTCCAATATCTATTGCTGAAAATGAATTCATTAGAGAAGATGATGGCTGGGGGACTCCCACAAGTAGACAGGGGTAGAGAGTGATGAGAAGGAGAAAGATTTCTGCTAGAAAAGCAGTGTGAGACTCAAATCTTCTACCTGGCCCTATTTTTGTGACGCTTATTTCAATGAAAACTGCTTTTTCTTCCAACTTGTCTTCATCCAATTCATGGTTTTTTCCCCAGATGAATAAAATACCCCTGTATTTATAGTAGATGCTGTAAACCAGCCAGCTGTGATATTTTTTTCTTTTTTTTATATCATAAACAGCTGCTCCCTCAGCCGACACAGAGTGAAAAGGGTCGATTTGTATTTTTACAACCAGACATGAAACCAGCTTTCAATAATTTGGGAGGCACGTGCCACCACTTTTGATCCTCAGGATACTAATTTATAAATGAGCCCCCTAAAGATCACCAGCACTACAATTAATACAGCCCTGAAAAGCAGCTCCATTGTAGCCACTTACTCAAAAGCAGGAAATTTCAAAGAATTAATTGATTTTAACTTCAATATGAAATATTGGCACTTGTGATGATACCACTGGGTGAATAAAATAGAGGCATTTATGACCTTTTTAAACTACATTCCACTCACTGAAAAATGACAACTATGCTAAAGAAATACTTTCCTTCTTGCTGCCGGCTTATCCCAATGAGAGCTTTTAGCAAAGGGCATAGAGAGTCCTGCCAATAAATAACAAAAATTTACTATCCTCACTATCATTTTCCAGTCCTGCCTTCCTTTCCAGAGCACAGAGAATAGAAGAGATGAAACTAACATGCCCTGCTCAGCACCAAGGACATATTATCACTCAAACTGGGTGAGGGAGGGAGAGAGGAAATCAGGTTGCCCCAGACATGTTTCTTGTTTTTGTTTCTTTCTTCCTTTTGCTTTTACTGGTGTTGTCTCATTATTCTAATTTCCCACTACTAATGGCTGTCAGATCCCGTTTGTCTCCACTGGCACAGAAATCAGAAGTGTCTTCACCTTTGTAGGATGCCGAAAGACAGAAATCCCTTGAGCCGAAAGTCATCTAGAAGGAATCATTGTGCATTCCTTCTCTGGGACTCAGTGCTCCTCCCTGTATAAGAGAGCCTAAGATGCTTTAGAGGATATATCTTTAGACTTCTTGAATTGAGAAAGGAAAAGAGCCAGGGCCAGAAAGAGCTTAACTGGAATGAAAAGCATTTTCCTAGACTTTGCTCTCCTGAATTAATCAGGACCAGCATAGGCAGCTTAAAGAGCTTGTTTGAAAAAAATAAATAAATTCTTGTCTAACTGTTTCTAGCCAGGCTGCATATAGAAGTGTGTTTTCTAGTCTCTGGCGTGGGGTCATTGCAACTCAAATCAAAATAACTGTTTGCTATTCTGACAAGAAATTTTAATGACCCAAAAGAAAATAGCAAGATGTACAAAAAGACCCAGATTTCTCCCCATTAGTGGTTTCAAGAGCTCTTGGTGTAGTGACTCTTGAAATTACAATTATAGTTCATGAAGTTCCTCATACAAATTTCAGCTATTAGAATTGTATTAAGAAAAGGAACAAGAAAATCTGTACCTTTTATTAAAAAGAACCACAGCTTTATCCTCCTGATCTTGAGGAAAAGAATTTGTACCTGGGGTGGTGAAAAAGAAGTATATTTTCTTCTTGGTAAGCATTAAAAATTTTAGCTCAAGTTTCCCCCCCCTTCATTATTTGGGTCTCAATAGCCATCTGTAGGTTATTATGATCATAGCTAATCCCTTGCAACTCTAATACATCCTTTATTATGTTTCATATTTCAGGAACTTCCTATTACTCTGCTTCCAGTTACATTAATATTCTACCCAGACTCTCCTAAGCAGTCATTCATAAGAACAAAAGAAGACAAACAGAATGATTAGTTGAGTGTCTATACTGGGTCAGATAGTGGGTTAGTAATTTACACCAGTGCAATTGGAAGCCTCCACTCATATGCTGCAGAGTGACTAGAACCATTCTATCTCCCAAGATGAAAAAACAAACAAACAAACATGTTCAAAGAGATTCAGGCAACATCTCACATTCCTGTAGGTTGAACCCAAGTAGTCTGAACTCAGGATCTGTGATTTTTTTTTTCTTGTGTGCTAAATTGCCTTTTGCTCAGGACTGACACAACCATCTCCATTTTGCAGATGACAATGTAAAGGCTAAGAAGAGTTTGAACTTTCTCAGACTCCCACAGTTATCTTAGCCAGGTTGGTGTTCCTGAAAATAAAATCTGTTTACTCTACCAAGCCATTCAGTACAGCAACAGATACATAATGTGCAGCATCACTACCTGGGCAACACATGGACTCTTTTAAAGAAACTCCATCTTGATTATGGGACATATCAAATGTCACCCCTTGTACTTAATGTAAAGAATAGCTCCTGATCAGTGCTTTCTTCATTGAGTATAGACTTCTTCCCACTATGAAATTATTATCAAGTTGATGGCCTTGTGTTGTCTGTGTGTGTGTGTGTGTGTGTGTGTGTGTGTGTGTGTGTGTGTAAGGGGGCTTGAACTCAGGGACTCACGCTCTTGCTAAGCTTTTCTGTGCAAGACTGGTACTCTATCACACCTCCACTCCTGTTTTTTTTCCTGCTTAATTGGAAATAAGAGTCTCTTGGCTTTGACTCCTCGGATCTCAGCCTCCTGAGGAGCTAGGATTACAGGTGTGGACACGGGCTCCTGGCTGATTGTGCTATCTTATTGGTAACCTGCAACCATTGCCCTTTAGTATTTTGTTGCATTACCTTATTCCTAAAGTTTCCTTATATTTATGATAGTGATGTGGGAATCCTGGTTTCCCTCTTGTACTATGCAGACATGGCACCCAATGTAGGTAATCATATCTTGCTTCAAGAGCTATATTTCTATATTATTCCTAGAACCACAGCATGGAGAATACATAAGTATTCAATAAACCTCAAGGTACATGTTTCTGGTTTCTCCTAGACTTTGCAGAATGGGACCAAGGATACCTTTTCCTTTACTTGGACAAACTCATCCTGGGGAAGGAGCCACAGATTTCTACATACTTGAGGAGTAAGTCAGGGCAGGGTAGAAAGAGATTATGATGGCTAACAACTAGCCACAAACATCTAGCCTATTATTCCCTAGGAATGGAGTTGTTGCCAGACACAGTCAATGTCTCCTCTGTGTTGTTGCATTTGGGCCCATTTGGATAGGCTTTCTTCCTGCTTCTTTCAGGGTAGGGTCAGACAAGGTCTCATCCTAAGCTCAGTATTGGAACAGAGGCCAAGGCCTTTATGTCAATGTGATGAAGCTAAAAGAGTTCATCTGAATGCATAAAGTCAAACATATAATGTTAAAGAGAAAACTTGTGTATTGACCAAAATAATATTTTTGCAAAATATTCTGAGTCGAGTGACTCACTCCTGCAATCCCAGCCACTCAGAAGGCTGAAGCAAGTAATCCTGCCAGGTGCTGGTGGCTCACGCCTATAATCCTAGCTACTCAAGAGGCTGAGTTCTGAGAATCATGGTTCAAACAGCCAAGAAGGAAAGTCATGAGATCCTTATCTCCAAATAACCACCAGCAAACTGGAAGTGGAGCTGTGTCCCAAAGTGGTAGAGCCCTAGTCTTAAGTAAAAAAGCAAAGGGACAGTGCCCAGGCCCTGAGTTCAAGCCCCACAACTGACAAGAACTCCCCCCACCCCAAAAAAACCTACAATCCCATAATAAGGAAGCCTTGCTAAAGAATATGGTAAAAATTTCAAACCATTAGCAGCCTAGGAAAATTGAAAAAAAAATGAAGCACTAATGAAAATATTTTCTTCTGAAAATGTTGCTGAAAGAACCCATTATATAATAATAGCTATACACATTAGTGAGGGCTTAAGTCAGACCAATGTAAATATAAAGGCAGCAACCAGAAGTGCAGGTAATTAGAAATGAAGAAATAAAGAATGTCTAGTCTTAAATACACATTTTGATCTGAAGAGAAGACTGAATTAGCTCTGAGAATAGAAATATATAAATTATTATGTGATTATTATAATTTAATTATAGTTTTATTCCATGTAGTACTTCAAGTACATTCCTGGAAAGTTAAGCAAATATCTGTCTTTTCTTGAGTATAATTATAATATTGGGCTTTAATCAATACACAGAAATTCACTGCATATCTTGTCAATTGTGGGGCTTGAACTCAGGGCCTTAGTGCTGTTCCTGTGCCATTTTGCTCTACCACTTTGAACCACAGTTCCACTTCTGGTTTTTGAGTGGTTAATTGGAAATAAGAGTCTCACAACGACTTTTCTGTATGGGATGGCTTCGAACTGTGATCCTCAGATCTCAGTAGCTAGTATTTAAGGCATGAGCTACCAGTGCACTGCTTAACTTCATTTTATATATTGGAATTTTCATATAGCAGGAGAAGAATATTTAATGATGATACTATAGGAATAAATCTAGCAAGATTTGTACAAGAATGCAATAGATTTTCAAAATAAGGTACAGGAATCCCATACAATTAATTATAATTTTTGGAGGATAGTAAAGGATACCTCCATAAGCCAAATCTATGAAGATTAATATGATCATAGGTAGAACTATTTAATACTATAAATACTGTAAAGTCAATACAATTCCCATCAGCTGGATCTGGGTGTGCTCCTTCTAATATTTATGTAAAGAATAGTGCTCTAAGACATATAATGTGTACCCAAAGGAGAGAAGCCAAGTGGATGGATTTGGGACCCCAATACCATGACATATTTTATAATTACAGTTAAGACAGTGTGCCCTTGAGTGGGAAAAAATAGTGGGGTAGAATTAGACTCTAGACACAAATAAAATAAACATACACACTCTGTAAGTATAATGGGTGACATTTGATAGATCCCATAATCAATCTGGAACATCTCTTACATAGTCTATGTTTGTCATTAATGTCATTTCTGCCATGCACACTTAATACAGTGATATTACAATATATATTGTTTTTATTCTAAAACATTTAGTGGGAAATAACAGCTCATATTTCTCTGGGCCACCTGTCTTTGAAAGGTTGTATCTTATGGTTCAGTGACCCACTGCCATTTTACATTAATTACTTTTTACTTCTAGAAGTCTTTATGTAAAAATAAAATAAGATCAGGCACTAGTGGCTCATCCCTGTAAAATCTCACCAACTAGGGAGGCTGAGATATGAAGATCAAGGTTTGAAGCCAGCCCAGGCAGGAAAGTCTGTGAGATTATTTCTTTTTTAAGGTGATGTACAGAGGGGCTACAGTTACATATGTCAGGTCATGAGTCTGTTTCTTTATGAATAGTATCACCTCTTCCTCTCTAATTTTTCCCTCCAGACCTCCCTACTCCACAAGTTATATAGTTCATTTTAAACATAGCGTCTAGTGAATACCACTGCTGGATTTATTCACCCTTTGTCCCACCATTTCTCAGCTCCCCCTTCCCCTTGCCAAAACAGATAAACTTACATATAAGACCCAAGGTGCCTATAAATCTAAAAGTAAACGCAATGGATGGTAAAAGGCAAAAACATTACACTGGGACATGATAAATTAAACAAGACTCTAAATATTCACACAGTGAAAGCAAAGGAGAATATTCTGAGGAGAGGATCACAAAGGCTCAATAGTTAGGTTCATATGATCATTAAAAATGATGTTTATTGAAATAAACTCCAAGAAATGGAAACAAGAGGGTTTTTTGTTATTTTTGTTTTTGTTTTGTTTTGTTTTCCTCCTCTCCTTCGGCACTGTTTTTTAAAATTTTTGTACCTTGTGTCTTGTATGAGATACTTATTTCTAATTAACCACTAAAAACCAAAAGTGGAATTGTGGCTCAAGTAATAGAGCTACCAGCCTTGAGCAAAAAACTCTAGGGACAGTTCCCAGGCCCTGAGTTCAAGCCCCAGTACTGGCATAAGCAAATAAAAAGAAAAAATAAAATAAGACAAATTGACCTTAAAACAAGGAGAAAAAGCACACGACAGTAAAACAGTACTAATGGTCAATTTGAGAAGAATTTTACCTTTATATGAAATAAAGAACCAGTATCCATTTAATCTGCTTAAAGAATCCTCTGAATCAAAAGTAGCCACATGGACAATCAGACTAGCAATTTTGAATCTCAGCACTATTGACATTCTGGCAGGATTGTTCTTTGTGTGGAGACTGCCCAGTTCTCTGGGCCATGTTTGACAATGCCCTTGGCCTTCACCCATTAGATGCTAGTAGACCCTCTCCCCCTGTAACTCTGTAAAGTGTCACCATGGGGACGAAATCACCCTTGCTTGAGGACCAGTGAAATGGACAGTTGTGGTACACTCAATGAAAGTTCACGCATCAGGAATTATGTTTCTATTAGGGACATATGAGAATAAGCACAATTCTGCATTTCCTTATTTTAAAGTTCTCTTAAAAATAAATAGTAAATTAGACCAGTACAATTCACGTATGCATTAGTGACCACTTGTAGGTTTTTAAATGACCTCGAAAAGGAGGGCAATTATGCCCTTTCGAGCTCAGGGCTAATGCGGTTTCTTGGAAGTTTTGCTGGTTTTAACATATGAGGCACTTCTAGCTATGTAAATTGGATGGCTGCTTTAATTGATTAAATCATAATCTGAGCTAAGTGGATATGCTGAAAGCAAGATTGACCCATATTAAAAATTTAGGGAAAGGACATTTAAAAATGTTAATGCATGCACTTACATGTATACATAGATTTTCTTTTCCTATCAGAAATGAGAGAGATTTTCAGTCTCTATACACATGCTAAGTGTAGGCTACCGACTTCATCAAATCCTTTGGATGTTCATTTTCGTCACTTAGTCATTTTAAAGACTCTCCTCTAGCTGTGCATGATTTACTCTTTCACTATTCTTGCTCATATTTTTAAATTGTGCATTTACAACGGATACAAAAGAAATTCCTAACTTGCAGTGCAATTGTGCACGAGGAGTATATTTTGGTCTCTGCTGCTGTGTCAAAGGCTCAGAGCAGGGATGCTGTTGCCATGGAGACAGAGATGTTGAGCTGGCTTCATCACCTTTGCCCTGCTATTTAAAATCATATGCACAGCAAAGCTCTGGGAGACCCAGGGCTTTTTCTGTTAGGTCAACCACCTCCTCCCTTTTTCTCTTTTAAAAACAACAAGTTGGCAGATTAATGCCATTTTCATTTATGACTGTTATAAAATGTAATGTAAATATCGTCTCGCACAGAATGAATGGGCAGCTCTTTGTGTTGCCTCCTTCCAGCATGAAATTGAAATTCCTTGAGAGGTTGCCAAAACCAGTTCCTTTAATGGGCTCTACCATCTCTCTTGGCTTTCTGAGAGTACCAGAGCAGTGGGGAGAGAACAGGGAGATGCTGTGGATGCTAGAGACTATGAGACAAAAGCAATAGGGAGGAAGTTAATCATGGGCTCTTAAAATGGTGTTTTGACAAGCCCCTCTGTGTTTGGAGAAGATATCCACCTTCTACACTCTGACTGGGCTTGTGTTGCCTTGTGGAAGTAATTTGACCATGCATATAAAAATCTTTAACAAATACTATTATTAATCCATCGATGTTAATTCTAGCAATTTATTTCAAAAGAACCTATATGAATAGAAACAAAAAGTTCATTAGTATCATTCATAATGGTGATAAACTGGTAAGAACCTTTTAAGAAATATGTCCATAAAAGGAATTGTTTTGATCAATTCTACACTTTTGGAATACTAGGAAATCATATTAAATAATAGTGGGGAAGCACATTTATTAATGTGAAAAAAATGTTCAAATACCACTATTTTTGTGAAAAGTCAGGTTGTAAATCTCAGTGCATTAATATTTCATTTAAAATACAACCACAGAAACATACATATGTACACATGAAGAATGAGATCTCAAATGAGGTTTCCCCATTATTATTTTCATTTCTTTTTAACTTTAAATTTTGCAAGTTTCACAGTGATCACTGTTACTTGTACAATTTTAAAAGCATTAATAAAAATAAATTTGTTCTTATATGAAAATGTTTTAAATCAAAAAGTTCTAGAAGCTTTCCTTAAAGAAAACAAATTTCTACTCTGTGTGTCCAGAATTCCAAGACCAAGTCATTACCTCTGCCCTTAAATTGATCCGTTTTTTGGGGGGTGGGGTTCTATTTATTCTTTTAGGTCCCAGCTAGTTAAGTCCAGCTGAAGGTATGGCCCCTACTGAATTATTTTTAGCTGCAGGAAACCAGTATTGAGAATAGCTCCTAAGAATGTAAGACTCCCCTTATCCATCACCTTGGCCAGAACTCCCAGCTACCCAGGTACCGCTCTATACAGAGTGGAGACACCAGCTGCCACTGAGAGCTGAGCTGAGGTGCAGATGAGGGGATTTAATAGTCCCATGTCTGCCCTCTCAGAATCCTGTCATGGAGGATGCAGGGACCTTGAACAAACCTTAATAAACTTGCAGATAGGACAAGATTGGACAGGGCAGGATTGCAAATCTATTCTCTCCTCCCCCCCTCTTTCTCTCCTTCCCTTCCTCCATTTTCCCTTCCTTCATCCCTCCCTCCCCACCCCTTCCCATTTGTCATTACCAATGGCAGCTTTTCTAATATGACAAGGGAGGGAGTATTCTTTCATCACCTGTATTTATTTCTTTTCTTACTAGAGAAAAATTTAA
Organism: Dipodomys ordii; assembly: GCF_000151885.1. Taxonomy (NCBI): domain Eukaryota; kingdom Metazoa; phylum Chordata; class Mammalia; order Rodentia; family Heteromyidae; genus Dipodomys; species Dipodomys ordii. The sequence goes on along the minus strand of NW_012267366.1, from coordinate 6,224,965 downwards.
AGTTCAAAACACCATATATTGAATTTGAAAAACTGACATGTAACCTCAGTTGCTCATGACTCTAGTGATACACTTTTCCAAAGTCCAATTTCCTCCATGTGCTCACAGCAAACAAGGAAGCCACTTGGGTCACTGCAGTGCAGAGGACAGCCTCAGTGATATTTCCCTAGATCAACTGCTAAGCATGGTCCGTGTATTAACTGTGGAAATCTTGAAACTGCCTGGGAGCTCTTCCCATCGCCTCCACCCTCCAGCTCTGGGCCCTTGGAGAGGCACAGCCCTCATTAGTTGACAGGCAGGAAAGTTGAGGTCCTTAAGTTCTCTCTGGCTTGCCTTAAAACCTCACTCTCAGGTATTCATCTACTCACTGCTCTCTGGGACTCTGAAGCAGCCCTGTGAGCTGTGCAGACAAAGTGAATCAAAGACAAGATGTCCAATTACTTGGGAAGCTGAGATGGTGAAGACTGCAGTTCCAGAGAAGAGTGGGCAAAAAGTGATTGAGAACCCCGTCCCCACAAATGAACGAAATGTACTGTGCTTATCTGTGACCCCAGTTATATGGGAGGCATAGGTAGAAGGATCACAGTCTAAGGCCAGCCTCAGGCACAAGTTCAAGACCTTATCTAAACACTAAAAACTACAAGCCAAAAGGGGCTGGAGGCATAGCTTGAGTGGTAGAGCTCCTGCATAGCAAGTATGGGGCTCCTAGTTTAAACTCCAGCATTGCCAAAAAAAAAAGACAAAACCTCTTCTCAATATTTTTTTCTTTTTTTATATATCTTTCATTGTGAAGATACTGTACAGAGGGGTTACAGTTACATGAGTAAGGTAAGGAGTACATTTCTTATTGAGCATTGTTACCTCCTAGTTTTCCTTTAGTATTGAAATTGAATTCAGGGCCTGGTGCTTGCAAGGGAGGAACTCTATCACTTGAGCAATAGCTCCAGCTCCTTTCTGTGTTGGCCATTTTCAGGGTAGAGTCTTATCTTATACTGGGAATGCCCTGGGCCACAATCTTCCTACTTGTGTTTCCATGTGGTGCTGGAGATGACAGGCTGGTGCTACTGCTCATCTTGCAAACTTGTATGCCTCAGCTAGCCTCAAACCACAATCTTCTGATCTTTGCCTCCAAAGCAGTTAGGATTACAGGCTTGAGCCTCAGCGTGGGCCCTTGATAAATTTTCATTAGCTAGAGTGTTTCAATCGATAGCCCTTAATCACAAGGACAACATCTACATGTGCTTTGGTTTTTGCAAAACAATATTGACCAGTACGAACAAGATGGAAAGTTTTAGAAGAAAGCACTAAAATACTGGAGAGAAAAGATGTGACCGTTGTAAACATAAGATTGATGATTAGTCTTCCTTTCTCCAGTATTGCTTTCTATATCATGCGCAATGGGCTACTCGGCAGCTCGTGTGTTGAACCTCATGTGCCAGTGTTAAGAGGTGAGGAATTTGGGAATAATTAAGTCATGAAAGTAGAGCCCTCCTGCTGAAAATCATTAGCTTAAAAGATTCTTTCACTTTCCTTCTGTCATGTGAAGTCACAGTGAAAGTCAGCTGTCACCCAAAGGAGGGATCTCGATGCAACCTGACCATGCTGGTACCTGGATCTCAGAGTGCCAGCCATCAGCACTGAGACTGTTCTACTATTTGGAAACCATTCAATGTATGTTGCTTTGTTGCGGCAGTACGAACCAACACATGGTAATTGTATTAGTCCATTTTATGCTGTTACTGTGACAGCATACTTGGAATTAAGTACTTCCTTTTCCTTTTTTTGAGGCAGTCTTACTGTGCAGCCTAGTTTGGCCTTGAATTCCTAGTCTCTTAAATGCTGAGAATACTGTTGTGTACCACCATATACTGCTTGAGGCTGAGCAGTTTATAAAGAAAAGAGGTTTATTTAACTTACTGTTGTAAAGGTCCAAGGGGATGTTGGTAATGTTCTGGTGAGAGCCCCCTGGTTGCATTACAACATGGGCAGAAAGTTGGGAAGAGAATCTACTTCCTGTAGAAGCAGCCAAGATTGTAGAGTGGCCTTACTTTATAACAAGTGCTGTAGTGACTAACATTAATGACTTCCGAAGGTGATGTCTCCATGACCTAATGATCTTACACTAGGTTTCACCTCTTAAGGTCCCAGGACTTCTATATTACCATATTGGGAAACAAACTTCCAGAAATACACCTTTGGGGGACATACTCTAAAAATATCCAAACCAGAGCAGTAATTCTTAAGAGTGTGTTATTTTCTATAACGGCAAAAGTTTAACATGATATATCTTTCTTATTCATTCATATGCTCATTCATTCAATTAAAAGAAGCAATGATATTCTTGAATATTTTATTACATTCAAGTAATTGTACAATGGGGTTGGCATTCACCAAAGCAGTTTATGAATACTGTGCATCTTGAACAATGTCACTCACCCCTCCCAACCCACCCGTTCCCTTACTTTAATTTTAGGTTACATATTTAAATTTTGCCTTTTAACAAAGCAGTTTATATGTACAATGCATGTTGATCTGTGTTATCACTTCAACATTTTCACTCTCCCTTAGATCTCACCCCCAAAGAAGTAATGATTGAACACGCACTAGACACTTTGCTCTGAGGACATATCAGCATGCAAGTCAAAGAGAAAGAGGACTTTTGAACACTAGTACTAGTTCTAGCTCTGGAGAAGACAGCTTGGAGACCTTTGGAGTGTTATCTCATCTTTCTAGAACCGTCTTTTGAATAAGATAGGTGGGTTAAGTGAAATGGCAAATAGGTTTTACCTCTACTGCCAACTTATAGCAATTGCTAGATCAATGGCTGTCCAGAGCACATGATTCTGAGTTTCTGTATTCACGCAATGGCTAAGATGGCTATAATTGATCCTTGGTGTCTAGTATGGGCACATTATGGAGACTGATAGAAATCTTCTGACTTTGCCATACCTTGCTTTCTAAGGCTTCAGAATCTGTGGTGTTTTTTCCCCACAAGAAAACCTGCCCTTTCTACTTCAATGTAGTTTGTTTGGTTTGAGAGAGGAAGATTATTTAAACTTTCTTACTTTGGATATAGGTTATTCCATTCTTTCTAGTCTTCTCTTGGAATTGTTTTGTTTTGGTCTTAGAAAAGAATTGCAAATGAATTGCATAATATCATTCCCCAAAAGGTTAGTTTGCAATATTTTCTGACATCCTGCTCCATTTTGAAAAGATTAAAAAGGCAAAACTTGACCTCCCCTCATTCAGGGCTTTTTTGGGTAAATAATTTTTCAGTGAAGGCAGAGATGACTGTTTTCTTAATTTTGAATAGATGAAAATAGACACCAATCAACAAACCTTTGGCTAAGAAGAGAAATCCCTTTAACTCACATTTTGCTTCAATTACATTGAGGACAAAGGAGCACATAGCACCCTGTGCATGAATAGATGCTTCATTATTCAAAACAAGCATCAAAGAGCATTCCATCTCCTATAGAAAATATGCAATCATTGTTTAATTCAATGGTAGGATGCAAATTTAAACTCCCATAAGGGGAAAGCTGTTAATGCCATTTAAATTGGTTGTAAATTACAGATAATACGCTGGAGACCCTCGAATACAGATTAGCAGAGTATTGCTTTAGGAATTCAATTTTGCTTTGAACTTATTGTGTATTTATCTATGAAAAATAAAGCCATGAAAGCTTGTTTACAGCCACATTTTATTGCCTATCTTTTTCATTTCTGGAGCAAATATTTCACTTTTAAATGCCAAAGGAGATGGGTTAGTGTAATCTAAGGAAATGCCCTGATGTTAAAGACAGATTAGCACACTTAGAGGCAGCTTTTCCTTCAAAATAAACAAATAAGGGGGAAAAATCCCTGAGAGACAGTACAACTGCATTGAATAAAGATATCTCACTTGCCAAGTTGTCTAGCTTTTGCTTCCTTTCGATTGGTGTCTCTGCATTTTCAAAATCCCACAGTCTCAATACAATCAAGTTTTTCAGAAATTAGAGGCTGTGATTATCTCTTGCTGCTAAAGTGTATCAGCCACTTAGAGGTTGTTTTTCATTTTTACAGATTAACTAATCAGGAGTAGGATGCCTGATGGGTGAGTCTTTGTTAGAAGAATGACTCTTTCAAACTAAAGGCCTCTCAGAAGGAAGTGTTAGATAAAAATGGACACTTTTTCAACAAAGGTTCCTTTGCTCCTGGTTTGAAGAGTAGCAATTTCCCTCCCAGTTCATGGAAGGAAAAATCTGTTCCCTTGATGTGGTTTCACATCCCAGGTAGGAAATAGGGTTACAAGGGGTGATTGAAATAAATCAACTTGGAGGCTCATGTTTTCTCTTCTGGCAGCCTGCAGTGTGTGTTGTTATTTGTGTGTGTGTGTGTGTGTGCGCGTGCGCACGCACACACACACACGTGCACATGTGCGTGTGTGTGATTTGAAGGTATAAAAAATTGCCATTGATATATACACAGAGACTGAAGCCAAGCTCCGGAACAATAGAGGAATGCCTAATTCATTATGCCAGCAAAGGGCTCATTACCATCAATACCACATGGAGTTAATCATTTCCAAAGAAAATAATACCAACTTATCCATAATTTGACACCTAAATGGAATAATGTTTTTATTTTTTCTTTGATCTGTCAAAGGCACTTCAATTGTTGCCAGGCCCTCAGTGACATTATAAACATTTCATTATATAGTTCCTATGAATTACACAGACCTTGGAAAATCCTTTAAGGTTAATTGAATTGTTTAAATTCACAGTATTATTTCGCTTACTTATTGTCGTTTTTTTTTTTAATGATTTACAAAATAACACAGAAATTGGCCCTCCTCTTCTTTTCCTGGCTATTTACATCTGGGCTAAACAGAAGATTTTTTTTTCCTCTAGAACTTAAGGAAAAGATGAGAATGAGGCTTAGAGAAAAGATAGTTAAGATTTAGGTAATAGTTGTTCCTGACTAAAATGGGGAGACAGTATAGGATGAGTCTGGTTTATTTCCTTGTTAAAGTTTGGGTCAGAAGAATCCTGTGCAATGAAGAGTCTCTAAATTACATTCTTAAGCTGTCACTGCCCTTGGCATCTGTCAGTCTTCACCCTCTTCAGGAATGGGCTAGACTCATGTGCCTCTTGTTGGCTGCGCTTGGCTGTCTGCCTGTATTGATGATTTTGTGTGGCTCATGAATGCTGTTATAAATATCCAAATGGCCCTTGGCAGAAAAAGGTTCCCCACCCCTGGCTGGCTTGCTGCCCAAACAGTGCCCATCTGTGCCAGCATAGTGATGACCATTTATCTTTTTCCAGTCTCTCTTGGGGTAGGCTTTGGGACATGCACACTGTTTTGTGGAGAAGCTCCAGAACAGTGTTCCAGTATGGCAGATGGAAAACACCAGTTTTCTCTAACTCCCTGTAACCTGCTAAGAAGACCAACGAGAGCCAGGTGTTATGGCTCAAGTCTGTAATATCAGCTACTTGGCAGGTTTGCCATTTGAGGCCAGCTAGAGCAACGAATAACTCATGTGATTTCATCTCCGTCAATGGCTGTGCACAGTGGTATGTTATCTGTCATCTCAGCCACTGGATAAGCACAATGGCTGAATGCTGTGGCACCAGCCTGGAACCCCAGAAATGCAGGGAAGCACAAATAGGAACGTTGCAGTCCAGTCGAGGCATATAGTAAGACCCCTATCCCCCAAAATAGCCAAAACAAGGGTGGGGTGGACAATGCAGTCAGAATCCTCAATGCATGTCCTACAAAATTACGAAATGAAGGGATGGGGTACGGGCCGAATGGATTGGGGAAAAAGAAAGGGGTGACATTGATCAAGATGCATTCTGTTCATAAACTGCTTTGCTGAATGGCAACTCCTTTGTTTAACTACTTAAAGATTATATATATAAAATATATAATAGATAATAGATAAGTATATATATATATGTGTGTATATATATATACATATATATATATATATATATCTTTAAAATAGCCAAAAAGTGAAAGAAGGTCTATGACACAAGGTGGCACAAAGATCCTCAACTGTCCTCTGTCAGATCTGGGCCTTATTTCCATATCTTGAAAGTGAGGAAGACTAATGTGAGTATTTGCCATGTACCACACCTTGTATTGGACTTCCAGAACAAATGAAAATAAGCCATAACTCTTGCCATCAAGAGGTTCAGTGGGAGAACCAAAAGGAGGCTAGCACAACTCATAAAAGAAACAATGAGATTAAATTGCAGTAAGCTCTTACCCCAGGTAGAAACAGAAAACTGAGAGACAACTAGCTAGATTTAAGATCACTTCTGCATAGCCATTAAGAACGCAGACCATGAAGCCGGACCACTTAGGCAAGACCTAGCTTCTCCCCTACTAGCTACGTGACATTGAGCAAGTAAATTAACCTTTCTATGCTTCAGTTTCTCATTTTGTTAAATGCAGGTAAGCATGGAATCTATTCAGATTATCTAAGCCTTTAGGAGCATGCATAGCATGTGATGAACCCAACACATATTATTCTAATATTATACATTGCCATCAGCCAGAAGGCAATAAAGAAACTACTAAATGAAAGAGAACTCACGTGTGTGTGTGTGTGTGTGTGTGTGTGTGTGTGTGTGTGTGTGCACATTGTGCACACATATGTGCCAGCCCTGGGGCTTGAACTCAGATCCTGAGTACTGCCCCTGAGCTTTTTTGCTCAAGGCTATTATTCTACTTCTTGAGCCCCAGATCCACTTCTAGCTTTTTCCCCTGGTTAATTGGAGATAAGAGTTTCATGGACTTTCCTGCCAGGGCTGGCTTTAAACTGTGATCTTCAGATCTCAGCCTCTGAGTAGCTAGCATTACAGACGTGAACTACGAGCAAAAGAGAATTCTTAATTAAAATGTTCATGTCTATTATTTTGGGGATAATTAAGGATCAACATTGTATTTTGTGCTTATTAGGTATCACACAGTTCATTAACATCCCTATCCCCACTCAATATTCATAAGAACTGCCATGTAGGAACACTGGGCATGAATAGGAATGTATGGTCTGGTTAGAGGTGTTATGCATTGAGACTAGGCAAGGATCATTCTTTGATGTACAACTGACACCCAGAAAACACACATGCAGAAGCTTACCATCCTTTTTGCCCATTGGGTGAGATCAGATTGTGGGAGAGCAATCCGAATCAAGAAATGTTTCAACCTCACTGACTCCCACTTATGAGAAGGATAATAATGGGGAAGTGGGTCTTCTTAGCTTGGAAATTGGGACAAGGAAGAGAGACCATGGCTGGGGCAGGAATGAAGGCCTTCGTATTAGTGAGTGTCTGCCAGCTTAGGCCAAGGGAGAGCAGCTATGGGTGGCTTGGGATACTTCTGGGAAATGGAAGTCCAGAAAGCCAGTGTGTAGAGACACCCAAGAGACTAGTAGGGGCCTTTATGAGGAATTTGAGAGGAAAGACATTGCGTTAGGTCGTGGAAATACAATACTGAATTAGACAAGGAAACAAGTCATATTAAGTACTTAAGCTTGAGACATCCATGCAGAAGAGACGCTCAGACTCATGGGAAGATGAATGTGACAGGAAACACAAACAACAGGCTCTCATGAGACATGGACTTCTTCATGGAGTAGAGTGACTTTCCAAGTACAATTGCCAACACTGTGGCTGATATCAAGCCACCAAAGAAGCTCACTATTCATTCTTTCCACTGTACAGATACAAAAGAGACACAGATAGCCTCAAGTACTTGTCAAATAGGAGAATATGGTATTAGAACTAGGAAGTAATGTAGTTTGCTTAGTGCCTACCTTTGTTGTTTAATGTATTTAACTTTTAATTTATTTAACTTATAACATATTTCACTTACAAATTTATATAGTTTAATTCTATTTTTGACAGTCGTGGGGCCTGAACTCTGAGCTTGGGCTCTGTCCCTCAGCTCTTCAGCTCAAGGCTAGCTCTCTACCACTTGAGCCACAGCACCACTTCTGGCTTTTTCTGCTTATGTGGTGCTGAGGAATTGAACCCAGGGCCTCATGCACCTGAGTCAAGCACTCTACCACTGAACCAACTTCTCAGCCCTATAGTTTAATTTTTTTTTTCAGGTAAGGGGGAAGGTTTATTCAGTAGACCTACTGGGACCAGGCAAGGTTGGCACTCCACGTGGCTAGGAAAGGAAAGAGGAAAGAAAGGAAAGAGAGAGAAAAGAGCTAGAAAAGGGTGAGAGAGCAGAGAGAGCAGAGAGCTAGAAATGAACAGAGAGAGAGGTAAGAACAGAGAGAGAGAGAGCTAGAATAGAACAGAAAGAGCAGAGAGCTAGAAACGAACAGAGAGAGAAAGAGTCCTATAGTTTAATTTTTAATAATGACCATGGTTCATAAATGGCTAGGTAAACTCCCAACAACTTAATAATTGATCCTTTGAAGTTGGACCAAAGTGACTGTGAAACACTGCTGCTTAAGAGTCTCACTGATTACCCCAACGGTCAACCTCCCCAATGGTAAAATGACTCTCTCTAGATCACAGGGTTTTCCTGAAGGTTAGAAGCATATGTGTACATATTGCGAAAACTGTAAGCATCATTTAAAAAGGTTAGTATTTTTTTAAACATTTGAGTTGTCTTTCAGTATTCTTACAGAAGGGATTTGATTCAACAGATCAGTTTACGAGTACAATGCATGTTGATCAATGTCGCCCCTTTCAGCATTCTCCTCCATCCCTGCCAACCCCACCCGTCCCCTCAAATTACCTGGCTCCATTTTCACATATGTACAGTGAGTATTATAGCTGTATTTTATTTTTATTTTTTACTTTTTTGTTAGCATATATTAAATGACCAAGAGTAAGGGGTTTCATCATGATATTTCCATACATGGATTATAATGTACTATGATATATGTCAAAATAAATTCTCCTCAGGAGAGCAGTATAACCCAGTGTGGGAGAGGGCAGTGCTTAAGGCCCTATCACCTCACTTTTAACCCAGGCTGTCCTCTTTTTCGTGATGTGATCTTGGGCAGATCCTTATTCTCACTGGACCTTGGCTTTCTCATCCATAGAGTTTCTGGTTTCTGTGAGATCAAAATGAATTAATGTTTTGAAGTGCCCAGAATCATATCTGGTACATGCTGAGCAACTGTAAAATATTGACTCAAATTGTTTATCAACATGAATGACAGTAAGCTGGAAATTCTTCCAGAATCCAAAGGCCCTTTAACAGAGGAGTCCAAGATTCTAGTTTCTAGCCCACTTAGTTTTAAAGGCAAGGCTCCTGTCATGGTAACAGATTCGTTACTATGCTAAGAACCAATGCTTTTTAGATAATGGATCCCAAAGCCTATAGTAGAGATAAAGATGCTTCTGGAATCAGATGCCATAGAAACTCACCATAGTAGCTGGGACAAAGAGCTATCTTATTACATGCCTGACTGGCTCAATTTATCTCAGTCTTGACCTATCCCGATGCCGGAGCTAGCCCAGGCAATGGCCCAGAAGTGGAGTGGTTAGCTCCTGCCTCACATAACCTAGTCTCATTTACTCTCTACCCCCATAGATCCCAAGGCCAGCAGGGGTAAGAAAATAGACAGTTGAGATGGGAGAGATGGAGAGAGACAGAATGAGGCAGCAGCCAGCAACCATGGCTACTTGACTGGCTCAAGGAGTTTACAGTTCTCAGACAAAGTGACAATGAGTAGGAGAGTAGGTGAGGAAGTGGTCAGGTTCTCCTCACCAGGGATGCAGGAGGCAAGTGTCATGACAGACAGAGGAGAATCCAAAGCTGAAGCAAGGCAAGGCTAGTGAACTAGGTTTTGCAAGGCAGGCTGATAAGGTCAGGAATTCATATCAAGGAATTACAACCATTGGAGAGTGTTGAATTGCACATAATGGGTTAGAATGATCATATTTTTCTTGACAGACTAGGATAAAATATAGCATAGACTGCCTGGATGCTCATCAATCCCATTTCCTCTTCCTCAGGGGGTCTCAGACCATATTTTCCTGTGGCTCTTGTATTGGTTTTGACCGACGGTCAAAAGGGATGCAAGCCATTTACAAACCCAATCATAAAATCTCTCTGAGTATCTACTTTCTCCTCTCTTCCCCATTTCCTTCTCTCTTCTCTTCCTTCCCAGGGCAGAGAAGACAGCCATTAGGCAGAGTTTCCTGATCTACATTAGGCAAAAATATAAACAAGAAATACATTTTTGTTTCACAAAGACAATGGGATTTAGGAGTTCTTTGTTTCAGCACCTAGCAAGCTTTTCCTTGACTAATAAAAAGAACAATAAAATGGAATGGAGTGGAAAGGAATATAAAGGAATACATTAAATTAAAATTGAAGAGGAAAGAACATAAACTATCAGTGCATTGCAAGTAGTGAAAAATAAATATGATTTGGTGTAATGTTTGTTTAAACTCATTGATACACTACTCCTCAATATGAATTTTATATTGACTGGCATTGAAACTGCCTGAGAGCTGGAGTGAGGTTTGAGATGGGATCCTAGCAGCAAGCTTTTCCTAAGAGGACTTTGCATCTCCACTCTGTCCTTAATGGAGGTGGTGTAGATTTGCTAGCCATTGCTACCCAATAACTATTCCTAGTTGATGTTTGTTATTTGGGTCTGCTTAGTCCACTTCCCTCGTCTTTGGCAATGGTGTTTCAGGTGTCGTCTATAAAGTCTGTGGGTAGCTCTAGGTCTTGGCCTCACCAGGGAGGACACATGTACAAAGCGAGGACAGAGTGTCCCATGCTTTGAGCAACAGTGATTGGTTCAAAGATGAACACATGATCCAACCCACACATCTGTAAGCTGTCAATTCCATGGTAAAATTGGTTCCAGAAAAAAAAAAAAGAAAACGAAAGTGGGAAACAGCTGATCATCAGACTCCTTCAGACTTTGCCAAGGAGAAGTGGTTTCAATCAGTGACGTACATACAGAGCAGCTGGAAGGTAGAGTAAAGGAGAAATCCATCATTCTTTGTTTTCTGTTTACAGAAGATGAAAACCAGATGAATACTATTTAATACTACTAATGCATTTCATGTACTCAACACATATTTTGAACACCTTTGTATGTGTGAAGAATTATATTAGGTCCTACAAGTTGTTATGCAGCAAAGATATTATTGAATTATAACATAACAGATTCTTAGAAAGAGCTGGTGGTGTGTCAGACACTGTTCTTAAGAACCTGTGTTTATTAATCTTAGTCCTTTACATTTATCCAATCAAGAGGGTACTACTTATCTCTTAGTTTACAGAGGAAGGAAGCTGAGGTACAGAGAGATGGAACTAGGAAGAGATAGAGCTAGTGCTGGACCTTGGGAGAGTTGTTTCAAGCCTAAGACTTAAAATCATGCAACTACCTTATCATGATCTGTCACCATGCTACATTCATAGTTTTCCTTACAAAGAACCATCTATAAGTCTCTAAGCATCTCTACTCTGAATCTTTTTCTACCAGAACTCAATTTAACAAAGTGTGACTTTGACTTGTCCTCTCATATCACCTGTTGAATATTAGGGACTGAGCGGTTTACCTTCTTGAAAATAGTGTAAACATTTAGCATTGTGTGCAGATGGAGGAGAAGAGGAGGACCAAAGGTTACTCAGAGACACAGAGACATAGATCTGCCTATTGGTTTGGAACACAGTCATTGGATTCATTGAAAATGCCAGATTCAAATCTCTCATCTGCTATTGTCTAGCCATCTGACCTTGTAGAAGTTCCTGTCCCTTTGTCTTGGAAATAGGATGATTACAATGCATCTGATTGTTGCACAAGTGTAATAAAGTAATACAGCGCCTAGAGCCCAGCTCCTCCCAGACTCCAGCTCCTCCTCTTTGGCTCTCAGCTCCCTGTTTGTTAAATGAGGCCCTGGGTAAGATGCTCTCTGAGGTCTCTGCTGGCATAAGGTTGTGTGACTAGTATTTTCCAAATGCTAATTTGGGAATAGCAAATTCCCATTGTCACGGATTTTCTTCTCAAAGAATTATTTTCTGTTGTGTTTCTGTAAGATTGGACTTTGCATGCTGACTTGCAACAGCCAAAGCAGCTTTATGCCTTTGCCATGCAACAGTATAAGTTAGTGCCCATAAAAGCAGTGGAATTCTATATATTGAACTAGGGAAAGGGGCAGTTCCAGGGCCTGTGGCTCTAACCCAAAGCTTTCTAGTCCCTTGACTCCTCTGACAGTCCTAGAGATGCTTCTGATTCCATGTTAGGCTTAGTGATGCTGAGGGAGAAAAAGAGAGGCAGAGAAGGGCAAAGAGCAAAGGAGTAGGGGTAGGGAGTAAGCACCAAAGGAAAAGGGAGAGACAGAATGAAGGGGAATCAGGGATGAGTGAGATAAGGGTAGAGAGAAACAAGAAGAGGGAGATTGGCAGGGGAGAAGACCAATATACTGGGGGAATGAAGAAGAGGTGGAGGAAAGGCGGGCACTCAAGCAGGAGAAGACAGAGAGGTAGGCTGAATCCCGCTCAGACTGCACAATGAAATATTCCTGTTCCATGAGATTTGTTCTGGAAGAACCTGGTTTCTAAGCCATCTGGTTGGAAGTCAGGGAAGACACTTCAATCGGGAGACCTTAATGGGTTGAAGAAGAATGAATGAGCAGAGCCTGTTTTTTCAAAGCAAAGCTGTCCTCGTTTCATTGACCTTTGTCCACTCTGTGGACGACACCTCACAAACTGATTTCTTTTAATTATTGGAATGAAAAACCAAATTCAATGTAAGCAAAAAAATAAGTAGAGGTTTAAATATGTAACAGCATCGAAAATTCACCCATAATTTTATTTATTAAAGAGCCAATTTTCCTAATATTTACTCTTAAGTGTTTTTCTTTTCTTTTCTTGTCAAGGCGATGTACAGAGGGGTTACAGTTACATAAGTAAGATAATAAGTACATTTCTTGTCAAACTTGTTACCCTTTTCCTCATTTTTCTCCTACTTTTTTTTTTTTTTGGGTCCGGTTGTGGGGCCTGAACTCTGGGTCTGGGCACTGTCCCTCAGCTCTTCAGCTCAAGGCTAGCGCTCTACCACTTTAAGCCACAGCGCCACTTCTGGCTTTTTTCTTTTTGCTTATGTGGTGCTGAGGAATCGAACCCAGGGCCTCGAGCATGCAAGGCAAGCGCTCTACCACTGAGCCACCTTCCCAGCCCCCTACTTTCTTTCTTTTTTCTTTTCTTTTTTGTTAGGCCATGGGGCTTGAACTCTGGGCCTGGGCACTGTCCCTCAGCTCTTCAGCTCCAGGTGAGCGCACTACCACTTGAGCCACAGCACCACTTCCAGTTTTCTGATGGTTTATTGGAGATAAGAGTCACACAGACTTTCCTGTCCAGGCTAGCTTGGAAACGCAATCCTTGAATCTCAGTCTCCTGAGTAGCTAGGATTCCAGGCATGAGTCATCGGCGCCCTGCCTCTCCTACTTTCCCTCCCCTCCAATCCCTGCAAGTTATACAGATCATTTCCAACACATTGTCTTGTGTATATCACTGTTGCATTGGTTCCCTCTTCTCCTTTGTCTCACCATTCTGTTGTTCCCCTTCCCTTCTCTAACTCAGATAAATGTATACAATACCAGGGCACCAACATCAAATACAGTGATTATAGGGGATATATCATAGGGAGAAGAATATAACAAAAGAAACAGTCACACAGTACATTAAAAACAACAACAACATAGAACCAACCCAGATGCCCCTCAGTAGATGAATGGATCAAGAAAATGTGGTATATATACACAATGGAATTCTATGCCTCCATCAGAAAAAATGACA